>NC_054062.1:50795526-50954120 GCF_017639655.2 Falco naumanni | reverse complement strand
AAACAGCTGATAACTAGGTAAAGGTTCTCCAAAACCTGGAGATCTGGAAAACAGGACCTTGGACTGTATTTAGGAGAATACAAGATGAACAACGGGTGCTACAAACACGTGATTATCATGTTCTGTCATTACCACCTTCTGCATGTAAGCTAGCTGCTGTATTTACTCTGAACTATGATTTATTGGTATTGACTGAGGAAAAAAAATGTATTATAGAAGATTATGAAGACATTTGAATACCCCAGAGGACGAGTATGTGTCATATCCCATAAAACCAGTCCCTTCTACTTAGGGAAAAAAATATCTTGTTTATATAAGATAACATAAACTTTATTTACTTAAAGTATTCTTGCCACACTGAAGACCTACTCCATCTACATTAAAAGCATGGCAGCCCACAGTAATATTAGAATTTTGTACACATTATTGTTGTCTCTATACATAACTTAGCTATACATAGAAAATAAAAAGCAAATTTTTGCCTCACCTGATTTTAGTTTTTTGGATGCTAAGTCATCTTCTGGCAACTGACACTTTCTTCTGCGAGAGGTGGAAGTTGCCTGTTGTATAGGGTTAACCTCTTTTCCTTTTCCAGACTGATTATTTTTTTTGGAACCAGTGGATGTCAAACACACATTTTGAGTTTCCAAAGTGTTACTGTTTTCTGGCAAGTCACCCTCTTTACAGACAGAAGTAGAAGTAGCTGCCTCTGATTTGAATTCTACCTTTTCCCTTCTATTCCTCAATTGCCTTGTTTTTCCCTGGGATGAATTATTTTCTAGAGATGTATTTTCATCTTCAAGAATTTTCCTTTGACCTCTACCTTCCAGCAAGCCAGGTTTTTCCCTGAGAAAAGCAGAACTAGTTTCTTCAGATTTGGAAGAAATTGTTTTCTTTTTGTCTGCTTTTGATGGATTTACTCTTGCACATGGAGCTCCTTCCAAAAGTACATTCTCTTGTTCTTCAGGAGTTTCATTCTTACCATCTTCTGGCAAACCTCGAAGTGAGATGGAACTAACAGCCAGCGAAGTAGTTGCTTGCCTTGAGTTCCTTTTTGACAGATCATTTTTTTCTTGGGAAGCAGAACTTCCCAAAACCAGATTTTTTGCTTTCCTGTAATTATTATTTCTACCACTTTCTTTTGATAAGTCCTGTTTCCCCTGAATAGTACAATTTGAGGCTTCTAACAAGAGAGCAATTTCATTCCTTCTGCGTGTTCTCAGTTGATTTTCTTTTACAGATGAACTTAAATTTTCTAATGGAACACCTTTAGAAACTTCTACTCTACCATTATCTGTTGGCAAACCGTGTTTTCCTCGAAGAGAAATGTAATTAGTTGTATGTGACGTCAGAGCAGTTTCTTTCCTTCTGCCCCTTCCTAATGGCTTCTCTTTTGCACAGGACACTGTTTCCAAAGACATATTTTGTGCTTCATTAGCACCCTCCTCTTTACTCTCGGTTTCTGACAAGCCACGTTTTCTCCGGAGAGATGAACGTTTTTCCTCTGTTGCTGGATCAATTGTTTTCCTTTTGCCCCTTGCTGACGCATTTGCTTTTGTCTGTGAAGTTTTATTTCCCAAAGCTGGATTTTGATCTTCTCTCACAGTCATCTTTTTATCATCACCTTCTAGCAACCCATGTCTTTTTCTGATAGAAAGAGATCTAGATGTCTGTGATACTGCAGCAACCTCTCGTCTCAGTGGATTATCTTCCATTGAAGAGGGAGTAGCTTCCAAAGCTGAATCTTGCTCCTTTACAAAAGCCTCAACTTTACTATGATCTGCAATTAATGTTTGTTTTTCCACAAAGCCAGAACAAGTTATTTGTGGAACGGAATCAACTTGCTTTCTTCTGCTCCTCCTTACTTGTGAAGAAGGACATTCTGAAGTCTCATGTTGACCACCTTCGTAAGTCATTCCTTTGTCATTCCCAGGCAAACTCCTTTTTCCTCCAACTGCTCTGGAACTGACTTCAAGTTCAAAATTTACTTTTCTACTTCTACCTCTTCTACATGCCATTCCATTTTTTTGTGCTTGATTCTCTTGCAGGATTTCAGTTTGCTTTGCTTCAAGTATTCTGTGTTCATTTCCTGTCCGCTTTTCAGGGCAAAGAGCAAGACTGTCACTGTTTGCAGCAGGTACTGATGTGGCAGCTGGGCTGTTCTGATCCTTCATGACTTGGTATGTATTCTTGCCACAAACAAAGCCCAAAGAATCTTTGAGAGATTTGTCCATTTCCATTTCTGACTTCAAGATGGGAGTCATTATTTCTAGGTTGTTTACATCTTTAGCAAATTCATCAGCCTTTTTCTCCAAAGAGTCTTTTTTGCCTCTCCTGTTTCTAGTTCTATTTGTTCCCTGTACTGCACTTCTGTTTGCTTCCAAGTTGAGAGCAGTAACTGGCATTTTGTTTATCTCTCCAGGTGACTCTGCCTTTAATCTTTGAGATGCCTCTGTTGTGCTTTCCTGAGCATTATCTGTTTCATCTCCCTGAGATACTTTAATCTTATTTTTGACATGTGATTGTGTCTCAGTATCAGTCTCAGTTTCCTCGTTTTTCTGAATATTTTGTATATTTTCAAGTGCCATCCCACAAACATCTGCTTTTACTTCAACTGAGTGTTTTCTAGCACTGCGTAAAGACTTTACCCTTTTCCCTGTTATCTTTATTTCATGTTTACTTCCATTTTCAGATTCTTCTGCTGTAGTAGTCTCAGTATCTTTGTCAAAAGCCTGTTCATCTGTTTTTATCATCTTCGCTGATAGATCACTACGAAGCTTCCTTGCTGTCTCATGAAGGTCCTCCGAAAAAGCTTGTTTAACTTCACTATTTTTAGCTCTTCCTCTTTTAGGTAGAACCACTGGTTCTGTGTTTTCTTTTTCTTTTACTCTTTTAGACCTCTTCCCAGGCAACAGAAACATTTCTTCACTGTCTTCTACACCACCTTCACTAGATTTGTTTTCACCTTTTATTAAACCTGTTTGCAGTTGACAACTTTCATTTTGAATGTTCCTGGATACATTTGCTGTCTTTATGGCTGGATCATCTTCAGTTGATAATACGTCATTGATACTACACTCCTGCAATGCCTGTTTCATATTATCAGGTTCTTTTTGTAGCACTGAAGAATCTTTGCTACAAGATTCAAGATTCTCACTTGGATGTCTTATCTCCTTCGGGTTTTCCCTTTTACCTCTTCCTGGTCCTTGAGTAGCTCCATGTGATTCCACAAATTGAACAACCACAACTTTTTCCTGAAGAGGGTGCTTTGAAACAATTTCTTCTTGTATGAGACTGTTTGTTCTTGTTCTTCTTCCTTCATTTTTTGCTCCCGAAGTCGAATTACTGATCTCTCCCATCTCTTCTTGGGTATTCTTTTTCCCCAAACTTTGCAGTTCTTTTAAATTCAAATCCTTTTCACACTGCTTTGCTGAAGTAGGCTGTGTTGTCTTCCTTGATCTGCCCCTTGTTAGTATCTGGGTGGTCTGGTCTTCACAAGTTGATTCCTTCTGTCGAGAATCTTTACCTTGTGGAATATTTCTTTCATTGTCTAAAACATCTGGGTTTTTTTCCCCCCCCATTCAAAGTTTTTACATGGAAAAGAGCACAAACAGAAGTTAAATATTACTATGTCTGATCAAAGTAATATCTATGAGTTTTGATTTTCCTAACAATCATCTTTCTCAAATAAATCACACTTAATATTCTTAATTTAAAAATAAATAAATTAAGACTTTAACCAAGTCCTAGATTAAGGGCCAGGTTTCTGACCAAAGATGTTTGGTTTATTTGGTAGGCAGGTTTAAGCTATGTTCTTGAAAGACTTTGCAAAGCAAGTTAGTTTTAAGCTGAGATGTTAACATCAGCATGGTGTTTTTTTTTACGCTGGTATGTTTGGAGATGCCCATATTACTGCACCAACAAACTACTACACTGTTACTGTTACTTTTACTTCTATACACCAATAGAATCCCAGCAGCTGGTGTTCATTAGAGATGACTGCACAAATTCCATGGGCTATGCATGCTTCGAACTGTATATTTCAGAATTTTTTGAACATGTGAAAACTTCATAATGCCATATATTACCTTATATATTTGTAGTTCCTCTAGTTAAGAGTATTTATACTTACCGTATTCATGACTGGAATTAGTACAAAGAGGTGCAGTATCTTCTTGCTTAGAATCCGTAACACTTACTGATTTGGTCTAAGGGAATAAACAATAATCAATAAATACATGTCTGACAGGACAGGACAAGAAATAATGGAACCAACCAATACAAAAATACATAGTAATATTTGAAAAAAAATTTGTCAAATACTGTTCTCTAAAAAAGAAATTAACTTAGTTTTATAACTGCACCCACGTATTTGAAATTAGCACACAAATATACCAAACTTGATACTTGCCATTTAAGCTGCTGTAGCAGTTTTTAAAGTAAGATAACAAACACTGCACAGTTAAAAAAGTATTAATTACATTGGCTGAAAAGTGTCTAAATGAGTGCTCAAAAGGAATTTGGGGTATTGAAGCTGAATTATTTGAGTGTTTTGTAGTGTTTTATCCTAGTTCTGCACTGACAAGTACTAAGCCCAGTGATATTCGGCATTTTACTTATGGATGTGGGAATGAACATAAGGGTAAATATTAATAAAATTCACAATTGCAAGTGTGATGGAACTGTGAATTATAAGGTCAGAAAGGTAACCCAGAGCAACCTCAGTAACTACTTAGACAGGATTCCTTAAAAAAACCAAAACCGTTAACACAGGCAAATGTACAGTGATAGAGCTATCTCTATAAAATAGGCATCCATTTAGGAAGCAATGAAGGAAAGACTTAGGGGCATAGAGAGCAATCAACTAACCATATGGAAACACGTTTTGTCAAAATCTCAACAGTTTTGGATGTGCAAAGAAAAAGAGAGGTTAAAATTTAATCTGTAGGGTAGGAAGCAGCTGTACAAAAAAATAAAAAGTCTTGCTTATGAAAAGGAAGGCTGAGAAAGAATCTGATTGTAGTCTGTAAGCACCTTAAAGGGTGCTTTAAACATAACAGGAACAAATGACCAGAAAAACCTAAAGTGCCAAGATTCAAATTTGTAATAACTTAGGTCTTCTAGTGGGAAGTATTCACTGGGACAAAGCTACCAAGAAAAAAAAAAAAAATATGCCATCTTTACAGGTTTACAAGTTCAACATGAGGTGCTTTTCTAGAAAGTATCTCTTCCTCTGGAGGTTATGGGCATGACATACTTGAAGTGCTGTAACATACAAGATGTCATACTAGGAGGCCAAAGAATCCATTTCAACCACAGGCTTTAAAGTCTAAATACATTCCTTCCAAAAGCTAAATAAAGTATTTTACCTTAATTTCCTCTGGTATATCAAACATTTCTGTAACTCCAACATAGTCCAATTCAGAATCAGAACATCTTCCCCTGGGTTCTGCCATAAGCCTTTGGAGACCCACAAAATCATCAACTGGTTGATGCTTCTCTCTTGGAGTCTTCAATAATCTGCTAATACCAAACATATCTTCTACAGGTTCAACTTTTTCCTTTGGTGTCTTGAAAATACGGCTGACCCCAATCATGTCTTCTACTGGTTGATATTTCACCTTTGGACTTTTCTTGATTAAAGTAACACCTGCCACATCTTTTACTGCACCCCTTTCTTGTACTGGTGCCTTCAGCAACCTTTCATCAGTAATTTCATCTGTAACAGTCTCCAGCTCTTGCTTCGGGGTCCTCATGAGCTGCTTGATGCCTGACAAAGCCTCTACGGGCTCAGACATCTGCTTCGGGGTCCTCATGAGCTGCTTGATGCCTGACAAAGCCTCTACGGGCTCCGACTTCTGCTTCGGGGTCCTCATGAGCTGCTTGATGCCTGACAAAGCCTCTACGGGCTCCGACTTCTGCTTCGGGGTCCTCATGAGCTGCTTGATGCCTGACAAAGCCTCTACGGGCTCAGACTTCTGCTTCGGGGTCTTCATGAGCTGCCTGATGCCTGACAAAGCCTCTACGGGCTCAGACTTCTGCTTCGGGGTCTTCATGAGCTGCTTGATGCCTGACAAAGCCTCTACGGGCTCCGACTTCTGCTTCGGGGTCTTCATGAGCTGCTTGATGCCTGACAAAGCCTCTACGGGCTCCGACTTCTGCTTCGGGGTCTTCATGAGCTGCCTGATGCCTGACAAAGCCTCTACGGGCTCCGACTTCTGCTTCGGGGTCTTCATGAGCTGCTTGATGCCTGACAAAGCCTCTACGGGCTCAGACTTCTGCTTCGGGGTCCTCATGAGCTGCTTGATGCCTGACAAAGCCTCTACAGGCTCCGACTTCTGCTTCGGGGTCCTCATGAGCTGCTTGATGCCTGACAAAGCCTCTACGGGCTCAGACTTCTGCTTCGGGGTCTTCATGAGCTGCTTGATGCCTGACAAAGCCTCTACGGGCTCAGACTTCTGCTTCGGGGTCCTCATGAGCTGCTTGATTCCTGACAAAGCCTCTACAGGCTCCGACTTCCGCTTCGGGGTCCTCATGAGCTGCTTGATACCTGACAAAGCCTCTACGGGCTCCAACTTCCGCTTTGGGGTCTCCATGAGCTGCCTGATGCCTGACAAAGCCTCTACGGGTTCAGAACTTTGCTCTGGGGTCCTTAAAAGCTGCTTGATGTCTGACATGGCCTCAATTGGCTTCAGCTTCTGCTTTGAGGTCCTCCTTTTACTTCCTGATTTCACCCGAGATGCTTCTTTTTCTGGAATTATTGACAAATTATCCACACTAACAGTTTCTTCCAGCATAGATTTTCTTTTTTCAGTTTTTGTAGATATTGCATCAAACATAGACTTTAGAGACTCTCCTCTCAGAAAGCTAGAAATGCCTGGACTATCTTGTTTCTGTTCTGAACCATCTGAACTATTTAACGGTGACACCATCATCTCTCCTGAAAAAAAGTAGTAGATTTACATAATTTGAAAAAAAGAATTAAGCAAAAAATCCAAGAATTCTAATTGCTGTATAACTAAGTAATTCAAACAGTCAGAGCCTTCTACAAACCAAATTGGTACATCAGCAATTGAGTTGGTAATTAGCTTCTACAAAGCACAGCATACACTTTAAAAACTGACTATAAAAATTTTGATCATTTTTTCTTATTTAATTTGATATAAAAACCCTGGTTTCTGTTGTCCTTAAGATTTCTAGTGGTGTCAGGTTTTTATTGCAATTTCCATTGTTTTGAAGCAATACCAGACATAAATCAGAAACTTTCACATTAAAGTATGTTTGATCCTTCCGACACCAAGGAAGAAAAAATTACAAGATATATTTGTAAAATTTGTATCATGAAATATCTCAAGTTAGAAGGGACCCATGTAAAGATCATTGAGTCCAACTGCCTGCTCCTCACAGGACCACCTAAAAATAAACCATATACTAAAACTGTCATCCAGATGCTCCTTGAACTCTGATAGACTTGGTGCTGTGGCCACTTCCCTGGAGGGCCTGTTTCAGTGACCAACCACCCTCTCAGGAAAGAGCCTTTTAATAATGTCCAACCTGAACTTCCCCCAACACACCCATATTCCATTTCCTCATGTCCTATCGCTGATCACCAGAGAGAAGAGATCAACACCTTCCCCTCTGTTGCCCCCAACTCAAGGAAGTTGTAGGCTGCAACCAGGGCACCCCTCAGACTCCTCTTCTCCAAGCTGAACAACCCAAGCTACCTCAGCTCCTCCTTGTAAGTCTTGCCCTCAAGGCCTTTCACCGTCTTGGTTGTTCTTCTCTGGACACATTCTCAATGGTTCAATGTCTTTTGTATACTGAGGCGCCCAAAACTACACACAGAAGTCAAGGTGGGGCCACACCAGTGCGGTGCGGAGTAGGACAACCTCCCTTGATGCATCCCAGGACACGGTTGGCCCTTTTGGCTGACAGAGTACACTGTTGACTCTTGCCATCAACACAAACCTCCAGATCTCTTTCCAAGGGGCTACTTTCCAGCCTGTTGTTCCCCATTTGTATGTATAACCAGGATTAGCCCATCCCAGGTAGAGAATCTGGCATTTGCTCGTTAAATTTCATACATTTGGTGATTGCTCAGCTCTCTCGTCTGTTGAGATCTCACTGTAAGGCCTGTCTACCCCAAAGGAAGTCCACGGCTCCTCCTAGTTTAGTATCATCAACAAACTTAATGTACACTCAGTTCTTGTGTCCAGTTCATTTATAAACACATTAAAGAGCACCAGCCCTAAAATTAAGCCCTGGGGGACAACCACTGGTGACTGGCCGCCAGCCTGATGTAACCCCATGTACTGCAACTCTTTGAGCTCGACCCATCAGCCAATTACTCACCCAGCATATTATGGGCTTGTTTAGCTGTGTGCTGGATGTTTTATTCAGGATACTGTGACAGGCAGTATCAAAAGCTTTACTAAAATCCCAAACCATCACATCTCTTGGCTTCCCTTGGTCAACTAGATGGGTGACCTTGTCATAAAAGGAAATTAATTTGGCTTAAGTGGGAGTTTACTCTCATGAACCTATGCTGGCTATAACCAATGACTGCATTGTCTCTCAAGTGTTTTTTGAGAACTCCCAGAATAACCATGTCCACAATTTTACCAGGCACTGAAGTGAGACTGGCAGGCCTATAATTACCAAGGTCTTCCTTCCTATCCATCTTGAAAATTGGGACATTTGCCAGCTTCCAGTTGACTGTGACCTCTCCAGACTCCCAAGAACGCTGAAAAAATAACGGAGACAGGTCCTGCAATAATATTGGCCACCTACACTCACAGTTTGCATGTAGCTTCTACTTGGAACAACACTTTTCACAAATACTCATTATGGTCCTTATAGAGGCACTGACTTTTGTACTTCTTGGATTCTTTCGTATCCTGCTTGCTTGGGATAGCAGAAAAGGATAATCAAGAGGAAAGCTTTGAAAAAAGCGAAGTGCTTATCCTTGGCTGTTTAGTGCCAACTATGCATTTTCTTTTGGTATTTCCTACTGCAGTAAGCATGAGCATTAGAACAAGCATAATTGTGCTGTTGCTCAATAGAAGCAGCTATCATTCCTTTGGCTAGTAAAAAAGTACTGAAACAAAAGAAAGGTTATGAAAGAAAGCCTGGTCAGAACAAGTCACGGAAGCATTTAGAAGAATTTGTATTTTCTTCCTGAAACACAATTTAGATTAAATCTATAATGCCAGAATGCTATTTCTGGAATAATATACTAAAAACTAAGATTTTAATATTGAAAGTCTACCCTCACTTTGGTCCCAGGAAAAATAGTGGAGCAGGTCCTTGAAACACACTTCTGGGCACAGGAAGAACAGGGTGATTGGGAACAGTCAGCACCAATTTACCAGAAGAAAAATCATACCTGACCAATCCACTTACTTTCTATGATAAAAAGAATAGGCACTGCTCTCTTTTCATCCACAAATCTCTTATGTAATGCAACTTTAACAAGGTTTTCAACACTGTCTCCACAGTATTTTGGTACCCAAACAAGAACACCACAGGCTAGATGAACGGCTAACTGGTTGAGAGTAAAGAACTGGTTGGACGATCAGGTTCAGAGAGTTGCAGTTAATGAGTCTCTACCAGCAGGCCAGTAACAAGTAAGAGTACTACAGGCTGGAGGAACAGGCTTACTGTAGGAGTCCCTTATCCTTAACTGCAGTTATAATCTCAATCTTAAAACAATCTCTCTGTTGATTTTAACAGCATAAACCATCATCTTAAAACTAAAGTAGGCATGTTTGCTGGTGTGTTTTTAATCAAGGCTTGTAGGATCTAACAATGGCTTGCCTTTGTAGTCCCTATCGTGTCAAGTCCTAACTAACCATAAGATATTCAAGTCCTTCCAAATTCCTGGACCAGCAGAATTAGGAAGTACGCTGTTTTTTTCAACCCATATTCCCTAAATTATGACTTAAAGCATCCATGATGTACAAAAGGATTGACGTGTATAGAATCTAAGATTATATAGAATCTAAGATTAAGGGCTGGCCCACTAATTTAAGGAAAGCTCTAAATAACAGTATAAATAGCAGCTGATAACGGACATCTTCACATAGGCAAAGATCACTCTGCTAGTCCCTTTCAAATAAAAGACTTTTTACTGAACTCTCTTCTGAAGTTGCAACAAGGTTCGTTATCCCTAAGCTTATCTTCTACCACATCCGAAATAAACCAAAATATATTTCAACCATTATTATTTTAAATATTGAAGGATTTACTCTTGATCTTTGTTGGTGTTTCAGTAGATGCTTATTTTTGCTAAATTCTCAAGAAAACAATTTTAATTTAAAGAATTCTGATTTATACAGGGACACAATGACTGGCATGCAAGGTTATTAGCAAAAGATGCATCTTCATATAAATCTTTCTAACCTGACACTTTTAAAAAAAAATTGTAAGTAGACTTTTTTCTGCAAGTTTACATAATAACATCTCCCTACCATGAAACCCTTGTCACTGGATTTATATGTACCCAGAGAACTGATTAAGAAAACGCATGCTTCAGCACAAGATTTGCCTGAAACAGTATTTTGACATTTTAGTTTCACACCAAATACAACAAATAACACCTACTCAAAAATTAACTGAAACTGAAACTACAAAACTTTTAATACATGATAAAAATCAATTATTTCTTTTATAGGTTGCCAGATGCTTCATCGCAATACATCAAGTCTGCCTGCCTAGGCTGAAACTACTCACTGTCTCAAGCAGTAGACACACCACCACACTGCTACCCCTAAATTTATCTAAACATTCCCTTTCTTTTCAAATAACAAACATACCAGATTCTTCAGGAGTGTGCAGTTCAGAAGTATCCACTGCAGTACATGTTGGTGTAAAATCAGTCTTCTGAACAGTGGCCAAAGGTAACATTTTCCCACTCTTATTTTCTGGAGTTTGAAACATTTCAGTCATTCCTGTAAATTACATTCAGAGAAATGAGCATATGCTTTGATAAGGAATGACATAGTTGGCAGAGTAGGCAACAGACTTAAACTTACCTGTGAAGCTTTCGTCCATATTCATGTTTGGCTTCAAGATAGGATTTTTTACAACTTTAGGGACCTGTCCAGCTGCTCTGACTGTGGTACAATAAGCTCTACCTACAACTATTGTAGCAGGTGACTCTGCATGACCTGTACTAAAATGATCTTTTATTTTTCTTTCTGGAGCCTGTAGAAGGGAAAGAATAAAAAAAATTAACAGAAAAAAAAAAGGAAAAAAAGGTTAGTAAACAAAGATTCCTTTTACATAAAATCTACTTTCCTTAAAAATTGTAACAAACACATCAACACCCATTTAACATGATGCTAGAAATTCAAAAGCTTCCAGCTTCTGTAGCAAAACACAAGCTATTTTGTGGTTATGCAAAAATCCCAAAGAAATGTGAAAAAAGAGAAATACTACCTTTGGTGACTGGGTTTTCTTCTTCAGGGGTCTTCCTTTACGGACACTTTTTTTACGAGTCTTTGACTGTGGTCTTACGACACCTAGCTTTACCACTTCTGCCCAAGATTTTGCAACTAGAAAGCAAAAGAGAAATAACCATTTCAATTCTCGGCTGTATAAATGGAAGTTTACAGTTATTTCTTTAAGATTCTAATGGATTTGCTGCAGTCAGGCATAGGTAAGTAGTTGTTGTATCATCTGACAATACCTTTACTGAAACGCTTTGTGAAACGCCTTCTGTAGGAAGACCCAATTTCAGCTGAAGTTTCACAAGCATTCAAGTACCCAGTATGGCTTTTCACATCAAAACAACAAAAAGCTTCAGTGTCAAATAGGTGTTAGATCCTAGACCTGAATGCTGACCCAGCTGCACTCTCACGCTTTTTGTAAAGAAACAATTTTTCCTAATAGAAACTCACCATGAAGCCTTTCAGTCTCATTCTTTATTAAACTTGGTGGGACCCAAGATTTAACATTAGAGGAATGGCTGCTAAGTGAAACGTATCCAGCTTTTCTTTCACCTCCTTCCCAAGAAATTTCAGTCAGTAAACTATTTGTTTATACTGCTCTCAGCACTTAAATCAACACAGACTTTCCATAATTCTTTTTATGTAACTGCTTATGACATACTCTGAAAATTCCCAAAGTTACCTCTATCACAACATCACTCCATACACAGCACAGAAACCAGGGATTTAGTTACAGCTGTGTAATAAACGAAGCTGTAAGTTGGTAGGACATCAGCCTTGTTTACTTCAGAAATCGGCTATGAGAAGACAGCAATCATATAAAAGAAATTATTATTTTTAGTAGAGATTAAAAAGGGGAATATGCCATTCCTGAGGAAAAAGATATTATTCTCTTGTCAGAACTGCTGTGCAAGTTGGGGAAAGTCTGTAAATAAAAACAACTTCCTAAAGCTGTCATTGCTAGGGTGTTCAGGATATGTAGAAAAATGCCAAGGCAGCAGAAGATTATCTGATAAAGTATTGGAAACACAGTAGACATCCAAAATTTTTAAGAATCATGATGTTCTTTTCATATTGCAGAAGAAAATTATGCACCAATATTAAAAAACATTTATACATTACAGAGAGGTGGTGAAAAATGGTATGTCATTAATATTTGTGAAGCACACTGCTTCTATTAAAATGAATAGAACAACCAAAGCCACTGAACCCCACACACACACTTCCCTAGAAGACTAATACCACTTTCAGCTGTATTAACCAGGAAGTATCATAAAGGTCTGTGATTTTATCTCATCATGTAATAATAATGATGATTAGATCATCATTGGGACATTGTATGTTGTACGATGGCCAAAATTTTAAAATTCCAATACAAAAAAAAAAGAGCGCAATAAAAATTCCTGGGTCAGTGGTGGTGTTGATGGGAAGCTTTAAATTTGACTTTCAAAGAGTTACATTTATTTAACTTATGAAAACTGATGACAAAGACACTTCATTTGTAAGAGTCTTCAAAGAAAAGTTTTAAGAACCAGAGCTCCCCTATTATAATGTTTCCAATGCAACTGTTTCAAACCAGTGCTCAACATTCAAATTCAGATATTCAACTTCAAAATATTCAAATTAACACCCAGTTATCATCCTGTTTAACTATATCTGTTATATACCATTGTCAGCAGTTAAGTGCAGACCAGTCCATGGACAATGGTTATGAACTCTGTATAAAAAAGGCACAAGGAAAACAAACTGAAGCTAGATTGCTATAAACTGCACTGTTTGAAATGAAAGTGGATATAACTGATATAATCTGATTTAGTTCAATACTACTTGCACTTGGAAGGAGTTGAAGGATCACTGTTGCAACTAACCTTGCACACAGAACCTTAATTCTACCATTTTTCAAATTCTGAACATTAAAATTTGTGTTCTATATATGGGTTTATATGCTTTAGTAATTTGCTTTATGAATACGAGAGAATGTAGCACTGCAATTTCCAGTTGTTTACAACAACTGTCAGAAGACATGCCAATCATTTGTTAGCCTCTGAATAACAAAATAAGCTTATTTCAGTTTTGTGACGATATTTAAAAGCATTGAAATTAATATTAAAAATTAACTGCTAAAATACACCTAATAAATTGGCAGTAGAGGCACCGCTTCTTCTTTTTGCATTGATAACTGCTAGAGCTCCGCTTCTGCTCTTCATGGGAGTGATCTTCGAAGCAAATTGTGCACTTGTTAATTTCTCAGGTGTAGCTGTTAAAAAGGTTTTATCATCTTGGTTAACGTCAGAAGACTTAGATGTTTTCACCCAGGCACCAGTTTTCTCCTTTGTATTCATGTCTTCTGCAACAGCATCCTTCTCTTCTGTAATTGGTAACAGTGCTGTGATGTGAGAAACAGAGAAACGTCCTTTTGTGTAAGGTTCTGGAGAGCCTGAAGTAAATCTAGATGTTGCCTTCCCTGAGGCAGGGGATGAGGCAGCTGGGGACTTTTGGGCTGGCAAATTTTTTGGTGACATTTTTTCTTTCTGCCGATGTTCAGAAAGTTCCTAGTAGAAAAAAAATACATAAAGATAAAATGTTACAGTACATAGCCAAACAACAAATGCTGGTTTACATCTCTGGTAAGTGAACAGTAGTGTGAAATATCATCAGATCATTTGAAAAGGCCTTAAATTTTATTCTCTGAAAATAAACTTGTTACAAGTTTTAAATTTCAAAACAGTCTCAAAAGATACATGCAAATTCAATTGAATAAGTTAACTGAATTTATCATTCTACTCTCGAATAAATTTTTGTTCGCATCAAGTAAACTACGCAGATTTTAACTGGTTTAAATCAACAGCAAATGTTTTCAAGCTTCTAGTCAACCCACGTGGCAGTAGCTTGCAGTCTGCCAAAACCTACTGTTCTGTTTTCTGTTATTTATGGTAAACTGGAGCTTGTAGACGCTGCTGCTAAGCACAAACATACAGAAATATACTCCTGCATATGCATGAGAATGAGCAATAGTGTGTGATGTGAATAAAAACACACCTCCTGTATAGACAGGCAGATATAGGTAGGAGGTAACCTGAACCCTTTTTTACAATGGAGAAGTTAAAAAAAAAAAAAGGCTGATTAAAATTTGCAGATTTCTAACACCCTTTTTATTCGTACTTAAAATTTCCACTTCCCAACATACATCCAACAAGGTTTGCTTCTAATTTGTAATTATTTTTTTAGAAGTCTTAGAAAATATAAATTCTGTTCACATTAATTGTCCTAGCAAGTTGATTAGTCTTAAAGTTTACCTGGGCTGCAAAGCACTTCAGTCCCTGAGCCTTCTTCAGAACAGCTCGTGGCGAGTTTCCCATCGGTAAACTCAGTCTGGCAGGAGTTGCACCTTTCTTAAGTGGCGAGTTGGCAGGCAAACTTTTATCAAAAAGTTCTGGACTTAGCTGACCACCAAAAGACACTCTCTTTCTGTTTCCTAAAGGCTGAAGTAACAAGTCACCACTTTTCCTCTTCCGAGATACCCTTTTTGTCTTGCCTAAAAATAACAATTGAAAATATTTCTATATAAGAATCCAGATCAACATTTTAACCCACATAGAAAACAGTGCTTACTTGTATATTTTAAAGTTGGAAACATATCAGAAAGTAACTTAAAGAAAAAATAGATCCAATTGAGAAAACATATATACACATCATCGTGTATTTTTATGGTCAAATATGACGATATTATGGTCAAATACATGATACATATTTTCGAGCTGATGTCAGTGATGCCTTCTACATTTTATGCAAGTAGAAAATTCTCATGAAAATGCTACGAGAATTTCTCACACACGAAACCAAGGCAGGGGATTGAACATATTTACCTGATTCTTCTCCAGGCAACAGGCCAGAAATATTCACTTCTGAGACAGCCTCATTGTCTTTCAGTGCAGTAACACTTCCAGAAGACCTTCTCATTGATGGCAATCTACGAGGTCTTATAACACTGGCATCTTCCAAATCTTGTTTCTGGTGATACTCCTTCGTGACCAGCTCTTCTTCAGTTGCCTTGTCTTTTCCGTCTGCAGTCTTATGATGTTCTTGAACAGCATCTGCCTCCAGTACTTTTTCAGTTAGCAGTACAGAGGTCCTCCACCTACTCCTTCTTCTTCCAGAGTCAGGTTTCTGACTAGCAGGAGATGTCAGCTCTGACATTAACTCTTCGGAAGCTAGTGTCTCCGAATGGACACTTTTGTTTGATAATTTGTCATTTTGTCTGTTATTTCTTCTGGGACTCCTGGATTTAGAAAGAGAGGCAGGAGTTTCAGAATGTCCCTCTTTTGAGTTAACAGAGTTTGCCTGATCACAAATTTCTTTCAGCACTACTTCTTCTACAGGTTTTCCTGGTGTATGTTGTTTACTATTTTGTCTTTGTTTTAAGCACTTATCTTCCGCCAAAGGCAGTTGTTTGAGGCTATCATTTCGGCTCACTGAATCTTCTCTTTCAGTTTCAGCTGAAATTTCTGAAAGAGACTTATGTTTCGATGACACACGTCGTCGAGTTGTTGGAGTACCATTATTTACAGGATTCATTCCACTAGTTTCTCTGGTAGGCGATATGAAATGAGACTGCGAACTCTTCCTTCTGGGTGTTGGTGTAGACAGAAGATATTTATCTACTTCAGAAACATTAGTCATGTTAGCTGTTTGTGCTTGTTCATCTAATGCTATTGCAGAGCTGTGTGTTTTAATTGTATCTGTATGATCCAAGCATTCTACAGAGCATAGCTCCAGTGGAAATGCTGCATTTCCATCATTTTCCTTAGTGGGTTTGCTCGTAACTTCAGTACCATTAGGTTTCTCTGCTGGACTTAGTTCCTTATGACCCTGCAAGTGACTTTTACCAGTATCTCTTGATATCTCCTCTGAAACAGAAGTTTGAGGACTTCTGGTAAAACTCTTATTGGTAGCGCATCCAGCAGCTGAGATCTCATTAAACATTAAACGGTTAACTTTTTGCTTTATTTTGCATTCTTCAATCTTTTCACTTCTGCCTATTCCTTTTTCTTCAGTCAGGTTTCCCAGATCATGAACACAGCTTGATGATAAAATTTGAGCACTTGGTTCTAACGGAACACTCTTACCATCTTCTTTTGCAGCTTCTTGAGATGCATTTCCATTGTACAGGAAATTTTTCACCTGAATCTCATATTTCAGTTTCTCATAGAGTTTAGTGAAGGGAGACTTTTCATTTTTCTTTGTAATGATTTGATGTTTTCTGCATGAAGATTTGGGTGTTTGCAGTTTGATGGGTAAAGCTTTGGAAGTATTTTCCTCTGTACTTTGTTTAATTTCATTGGCATTTTTTTCTTCAAACTCAGCATCATCTACAAAGCAAGCAAAGCAAAACAAAGTAATACAGATGCAAAGTTACTTAAAAATTGTAGAATTACAAATCTAAGTTCCATAAACTCAGATAAAAATCCACTCCTTTCCTCTCCCAAGGCAGTAGACCAGGCTCCAGGATACAGTACTGTAAATAAAGCTCTGTTAACAATAACAATTTCTCTCAAAGTAGAAGCATTAGTATGTTTAACATAATTTTACCTTGTAATCTGGAATTTATCCCATATTCATTCAGGTAAGGCACTTGGCATTTCACGCTTTTTTCTTTGGAATCAATAGCTCATACACAACTTTCAGGGATGCCACAATACAGATCTATGAGCACAGAACTGAACCATATAGATTAGCTTCCCACAATCCAATCCAGGTTTTTTTTATCCTGCATTTACATAGGTGTGCTACATTGTTTGAACTGTGGCAATGCTTCTTTAGCATAAAGCTAGGCAATAAAGGACAGCTGTCGCTTCCCAGATGAGACATAGCAAGTGACTGCACGTGTGCCATCTGTAAACTGCATCCAAGGAAGTTTGAGGCAGCAAGCTTCACTTTGTGTTTTCCAAGAGCAAGGGGTATAGGCAAGCTGACAAGAGTACATCTGAGAACAGGTGCCTTTTTCAGCCACAGGCTGAGGCCTTATGTATACCTATACATCTACAAGGTCTATTTCTCGACAGTATGTCAGCATGAATACCTGATGGAACAAATGGTGACACACGTTGATTTTTCTTAATTGTGAAGGGAACTAATCCAAGCAAAGATGAAGGCAGAGACTCTGACATACAAAGAAAAGCTTGACAATTATCTTCCAGGAAAAGGAGCGAGTGGGGAGAAAAAGAGACATGGGAAAGAACAGGAAATTAGATCTTTTTGTGAACACTTTTTACCCAACTGCAGACAAGCACATGGATAGTTTTTTTACTGAGCTGACAAGTTGTTCCCTTAAAATTCACAGAACAACAAAAAGCAAAGGCTGTTGTATCGTAGCACAGTGTTGGGGAACCTATTACCCAAATCCTGTCAATACAGATGCACTCACAGCAACCTGTTGAAATGGAACGCTTTGAAACAGTGTGGGGTTTTTTTGCACCGGAACTAACCTTTGTCACAAAAATCAAACCTGGTTTTAGACAAATAGCCTCCATCTAACCAACCTTGTATCTTCCCATGGATATTAGTGTTACTTAAGACAAGAAGGATGGGAAGGTGAATTTGGGGCATTTAACCAGCCTATGATCTATAACTACCCAGATTTAGTACCTCTAGAAGATTTTACTGGGTCTACATGAAACAGCTATTGTAAATGATTATTTTAATCAGCAAAATAAACCCTTTCTATATGTTTCCAAAATTATACCCATTTCAATTTATTAGGAAAGAATACATAAGATAATGCAGTATTTGCTCAAAAGGGATCTAGCTGTATTCTGGGTCAGCAGAGAACTACAAGTAAATTTTAATCACAAAGGTGAATGTACCACATTATCCTTGTTTAATGACACTTAGAATTAAATCTAATAGGCATTTATTTCACCTATCAGTTTCAACTGACATTTGCATTGCATTTGCAAAGCTGGTGTACTGAACTCTCTTCTTGCCTATAAACTTCATAAACTGAATTTGCACAAATCACGAAGCAAGATATATGGATTTTGCCAATTCCAGGCTGCTACTGCGCCTTTGACAGGATGCAATTAAACTGATTTCTCTCAGCAGTACTTCGTTTTGGTAAATCACAACGTTTAAGTATGATGAGATAGTACGCTGACACAGCAAGGTGTATAGTACTCAGATTGACAAGTCTTAAAATGCACTTCTTTTGCTCTTTTCGACCTTGTTTTTCCTCTTACACTATGAATAAACACAGTGAAGGGGGAAGAAGAAAACAAAGCCCCCATAAAACAGGTACCAACCTGACACATGAAGACTTTTAGATCCTGGAGTCTGTTGGTGTAGTAACTCCATTTCTGCCACCTGCTGAACATGAAGAACCTGTAAATTTGTACAATATTACAGCAGAGCAACAAATAATTAAAGCTTAGCTTTCAACTATACATTGAAAAACACTAGATTTATAAAAATACATGCATTGTTTACTGAAGTCTTAGAAGTATTCAGATGAAATCCTAGAATATTTCAAACTATAAGAACATTGACTGACACACATTTGAAGCCCTATATAGCAAGAGTTTAAGTCTTGTTTTATCATTAACATCATTAAGCTCTAAAAGCAGCTGTAGCATAAGAACACATATAAGCACACTTGAATTTTACTTCCTTACCAGACCTAGTGGAAGACTTTAATTTAAATAAGAGAATTATGACATTAAAAAAAAAAAATGTATCAACAGCTACAGTACTCTGAAACTAACACTATGCTCTTGAAGGGAGAAAACTTTACCAAGAACAAAAGAAGCAACTAATGACAATAAATTATTAAAAGATAGGCTTAGTTTTATATTTATAAATTCCAATGTTAGTGTACTAGCACATAGAACAACAATAGATTATTTAAAAAAGAAAAAAAAAAGAATGCTATTCTCCAAGGCAAACTTCCTCATTTGAAGTACAAGGATTTCCAGCACTCACACTCGGCATTTCCTGTTTCCATCCTCTCTTCGAGGACACTAAGGATTAATATTTAATAGCTTACCTTTATTAGTAACATCATAGATTATCAAGTACCTATTACCAGAAACTGATAAGTAATAAATTATTAATTTTTGTTTTTAATGAAAGAAGGTATTTATCTGAAGGAGTTCATTTGTATTTTCAAACAGAAGGGCAGTCATTGGCTGAAAAATTATTCCTAATAAGAAAACAAGGAATTAGAATACAATATCACTGCTAATACCTATATACTTGTAACACATAAGCCTACAGCCACAGAATTACCTGCAGTGTTTCATCTTTTGGAGACCTAGAACGCCCCTTTCTTGGTGTTGACTGCAGAGGATATTCAAATCTGGAAGAAATATTTCAAAAGACAACCATTTTTTGTCAAACAGCTCATGACTAAAATCCCATTATTAAGATAAACAACCCAGCAATAGTTATCCACTCCCAACAATACACACACATAAATTTTAAAGGCTTTAACTACACCAAAATATTTCTAAATTTTGCCCTAAAACTGACTAACCTTGTAACAAGATAAAAATGATCTCTCCAGACAACACTATCTTTATTGCTTTAGCCTAATGTAATATAAAAGTGATTAAAAAAAAAAATCTTTAAGCAATCCTGCCTCCTGAAGATTTGTAAGACTAACACAAAGTACAAAATACAAAGTAAACAAGATTAACTTCTGTTTCTGAAGATGGTAATTGGACGTTTTAATTTTTCCCATTTATCTACAGCCACTTTCTGTATCTTTATCCAGCAATGAAGGCCTGTGTCCACAAAGCTCTCCACATTGTTTGCCCACAGAACACATTCTAGGATTGAGACATCAGCAGTTTGTCATTGGTACTTACCTGAAAGAACGATCAATAATAGTTAACACATCTCCATGTTTCAGAGGTACAGGCTGCTGAAAACAACCACCATTCAGCTGCGTAGGATTTACTGTACTTAAATTAGTCAATATTGCCTAAAAATAAAACAAATATTTCAGTAGCCTGAAAAGATGCAATGATACAAGGTACATATCATTAAAATATGTGATATGTGTGTCTTTACCTCCTTGTTTTCATTTACTTCAATTTTACAATGTTCTTTTGAGACCTGAGGTAACTGGATGCGAATATCACATTCTGTTCTCCTGTGGGTGAAAATACAGTTTGAGTTACAAGACAAACAAAAACCAGAAAAATTTGCCTACTGTAGAGTTAGGCGATTTCCCAACTTTTCAGCTAATAACTGTACAGCAGCATGACACTTCCTTAAATCTGGTAACATGAAGAAAATGAACTACCTAAGTCTTTCAGCTGCAGCAAAAAATAGCAGAAGCTTACACTTCTACAACATCAGAGAATCCCTAACACAAAAAATATGTGAAATACCCACACTCTGAAAAAAGCGGTTTGCAACAAGCAAAAAGAGACGCATCTATGACAGATGTCTGGTGGCTTGAGATTACTCGCTTCCTGGCTTGCAAGTCGCCAAAGACTTGTGGGTATTTTTAGAAAATGCCAGCACACGCTCTTAAGCATTCATTAGTGATCGCTCTCAGAGACAAGAGTATCATGCAGATGGACTTTTGGTCTCACCTGGATAGCTATTTCTACCTTCTTAGAAGTTATCAGTAAGTGAAAGTTGTGTTTCAAAGTGTACGCTTTTTTTTTATTCTTTCTTTTAAGCTAATCTCTAATCTTTTTGACATGAGATAGGTCTTAGGCGTCAAACACACCAGCTATCATACCAGAGGTACTGTTCACTGAAGTACCTGACACCTCACTGATGCAGGTGGCAGAAATTCATATTTGTACCATTAAGTAACACCTGGGCAGCTCTGCTGAAGCCAAAGTACAGTATTATTGGCACTGGATTGCTTCCCATAGACTTTCACTATGGAATCGGGTTCCGGAATGAATAATTACAGTTAGAGGAGTTACCTATCAGTCACTAAAGTGCTGAACAGATCCAGTTTAAGAGAACTAAAAACATTTTATTTGAAGCCAATTTATGTTAGGATCATCTAGTCACGTCTTCACATACACTGTTCAGGGACATTGAATTTATCCTTTAATGTAAAATAGCTGGATCAAGCTCAAAAACCGCTATTACTCAATTGTGTAAGTCAAAGCGAGTTTCAAGACTAGACTGGAGGAGAAGGTTCAAGTTCTAACTATTTGGTATAAGTGCCAATTATTTTTTAATATTAATTCTAGATATTGGTTCACATATTCAAACTGAGTTTCTGGAGAACTTAAAATTGAGATGAGCACTGATGTAATGAAGATAGTCAAATATAAGCAATGTACCTTTCTTCTCTTCTCGAGTCAATTATCTGGAAACTGTCTCCAAATAGAAGAATATCATCACTTGCTCATCAACTGTGTATTACTTTTAATCCCTTCCCCAGATTTGCTTTGGCCAGAAACATTAAACAAACAAACAAAAAAACGAACCACAAACCAAAGGTACTTCTGGCAAGGAAAAGACAAAAAGCAACAACAAAAACTAAGTTCAGCTTTCTAGTCTTACAATTAACCCCAGTCCAATATGGGCTTCCCTTCCCTGTACATCATTCACAAACAAATAAACATTTATTTTTGCAAGTAAGTATTAAAAGAAAATTACAGGGAAAATATCAATATTTTTATCTTGATTATGCAAGTACTCAACTAATCCCCACCTTCCAAATAAACAAGAACTTGCAGTGAGTGGAAAACTAATTCCATCAGTCCCATTCCGTTTAATTACAATAATATTCCCAAAGAGTGGCATCTTCAAATATAAGGAATCCTGCCTGTAAAAGAACAAAAAAAATAACTCAACCAAATCCAAACAACACTTTACATGTTTATGAAAGTAAATCAATATAATAATTTTTTTTTCTTACTTCTGTTCAAGAGACATTTTCCAACTTACAGCAGAACCTTGGTGCCATTAATATGTGGTTGTCTGTATAAAAAACTGGAAACTACTTATGGTGAGCATAAATGGGATGATGAAGACACTACGTAAGTGAAGAAATTAATGCTTACACAGGGTCGCAAAGGCAATCATCACTTGTTCGCGTAAATTTGCTTATACTACTTTTATGTGTGCAATAGGTATTTGTTACCCATCAGAGCCTTTGCAAAGATTCAGGGGCAACACATACAATATTTCATCCCATAAACAACTTAAAACTATTTCCATGTAAAGTCACCCCTCCTCATCTAAATCTAAATATTATGCATTCTCTTACATATGTGGAAATTCTTTGACTAGATTTTAAAGCAAGCAAGGACCGACTAATTATAGTTGTATCCTCATGAAAAAGGAGGAAATAGTGACATTACTGAGAAGGTGCATTCGCAGGAGGGCAGCTCAAAAGGAGGCAAGTTCAGCGTTTCTAGGCTTTTGTGACAGGCTGCTGATACAGCTGAGAGGATGGCAGGTGCACCTCGGTGCACATGTACAAAGAAAGCTGAAAGAACAGTAACTTGCAAAACAAAAACCCAACGCAAACCAGCAGCGTTTGCACAACAAGGTACCCAATTCTTTTCATGTATGACTGTAGCACGAAGTACGAGCAATCCTCAAAAAAGCATATATAAAATGGACTAGCAAGCATCATATATTTGAAAGTAGCAAGCTAAACCAGGAGAACTAATGCGGTGAAGTGTCATCCTTCTGAGATTTTTTGCTCGGTTTCATACGAGAAAATAATTGTTGAGAAAAAAAAAAAAGAAAGAAGCCCCAAGAAAACACACCTCAGGGCCAATTTGACATTACGCCTAAAAAGCCTTTACCGGTATGTTACAAGAAACGTCAGTCTTCAGGTTTTCCGTACCCGCAGCACTATTCACATCTTCCACCAACTCCTACCACGGAAAGACGCCACACGAGCTGCAGAGAGCGAAGTTCACGCCACCGTTACGAGCCCACGCTCCGTGTGGCCGCGTCTGCAAGCGGGGCGGCCACAGCCACCGGCGCGGCCGGGGCCGCCGCGTCGCAGCTCCCGCCGGCAGGACGGGAAGCAGGCGGCCACCGCGGGCAGCGCCCCGAGCCCCAGCGCCGCGGCCGGCCGGCCCGATCCCCCCCGAACCCCGCCGCCGCCTCACCCCCGAGTTCACCCTTCCTTCCCCCCAAGTCGCGCCCGCCCGGGGCCCCCCGCAGCCCCGCCCCGGCCCGGCCGCCCCCTACCTGCAGCAGCGGTGCGCGGCCCGCCGAGGGGCCGGTGTGACGGCGGCGACGCTGCCCCCCGCCCGCGCGGCCCCTCCTGTCAGCGCGCGGAGCCAACTGAACTTCCCGCCCTCCGGGCCCTCGCGCCGCCGCCGCCCGCCGGTGTATCCCTGCGCCGCGCACAAGCACAGAACGGGAGCCGTGCAGGCGGCCCCAGAACCGCCGCCGGCCTCACCTGCTAGCAGCCGCCATGGCTGAGGGGACACACACACAGCCCGACTAGCTAGGACAGGCGCACCTCGCCGGCCGGACTCTTTTAGCCTTACCTGATGCCGCCTTGGCGGAAGGAGAAAAAGTGCCAAACCGATCTCATGAAACAATTTTCGAAAAAGCGCGCGGCAGCCCTCGATTGGAAGAAGGGCGGTCACGTGAGCGAGCGGCGGAGCCAATGGGGGGCGCCGTGCTGTTTGTTTTCAAACGGCGACGCAGGGGTGTGGCCCCGCCCTGCAGCCGTTCCCCGCTTCAGGGTGGCGGGCAGCGCGCCCCTCGGACCCCCTCGGCCCCCCGGGGCAGCGCTCCCCTCGGACCCCCCGGCCCCGCCGGGCAGCGCGCCCCTCGGACCCCCCGGCCCCGCCGGGCAGCGCTCCCCTCGGACCCCCCGGGCAGCGCCACGCTGAGGGGAAGGAGTTCGCGGGGGGCTCCGCCGGGTCCCGGCTACGCACCTTTTAGCTGCTGGTGTTGTTTAAACCCCACGGGAACGTCCAGAATCAGTTTATATCGCTTAACTTAGGCTTGCTAAACTAATTTAAGGATCTGTATCTTCTTTCTGCCCTGGGCTTTCCGTAATTCAAATAGTGTTAACTATACAAATTAGGTTTTAATTTAGGTGCTCTCCACCTTTAAAGGAGCTGGGGTGGGAAGCAAGGATGGGAGGGAGAAAACAGCAGTAAAAAATAAAAATCCATTTCAATCAGCCATTTAATTACCTTCATTTATCTACAAAAAGTGGTTCCCATCACCACTCCCTGATAGCAATCCATTCCTAAGAGCTATGAAAACCTGTATCACAAGTTACGAATCAAGATGAACACTGCTGCCCTGTGGTTGTCGACAGAAAAAAAACCCACCCCCCAAAAATGAGCAAGTTTTAGTTCAGTCACACAAGGTAGAACAAGCTTTTCCTAGACAAATCCAGAATCGTGTCCATCCTTACCTTTGATGAAGCTTACGTTTTTGATATTGCTGTTATGTTTGTATAAACTTAAAAATTAATCTCTAATCAATGTGATAATCTCCAGGTACCAAAAATGAGAAGAACCCTTAATCTGAAAATAGCCAAGGAGTGGAGTTCTGTGAATATGACTTCAGAACATAAACATTTTTCAGACTAGAAAGGCTTTCTAACCATAGCCCTCTCCAGAATACACAAGATATCTTTAAAAAATGCTTTTAAAAATCTGTGCAGAAAAATTCAGATTATGCTGAGACTATGGAACTTCCATCATTATATTCCATTCTTCCTCTGATTTGAATATTTGCAGCAGTGGTCTGGAATTACAAAATACAGGCCCCAACCAACTCATTTTATTCTCTGGAATACCATCTTCTACGCGATGCACAATACTACATTTTAAAAGCAAGCTACTTGTGTGGGTTTTGCATTCTTTTTGATGTCCAAGGGAGTCACGAAAGCTTTTAGACTTCTAGAAAAGAGACCGGAAGGTGCCGTTTTCATCTCTGTGAAAAAGTATAGGAAAGTGCTCAAAACCCGAGTGGACAGAGATCTGCCACACAGCGTGTGAAGGTTCTGGTGACAATACTCAACCAGTACCGAGGTGGGTCAGGGAGCGAGACAGACTGTTGGCATGTCTCCTCAGACCATCTGAAACCCCATTTTCAGGCTGTGGTTCCACAAAAATCTAAGCCAAATGAACCTCTGTTGTCAGAGATGTAAATAGAAAAGGAATTTAAAAGAGGCACAAAACCAAATTACTTCCAGGAATTCTGAATAATTGGGGGGGGGGGGGGGGGGGGGGGGGAACAGTTTCCTCTCACAGATTTCATTCAAAATATACCCTGCATAACATACATAAAGTTTGAATTTCTGGTATTTTTTCCGTTCTATTTGCTAGCCACCAAACATAAACTGGAAACTAACATTTGAACCTAGTTTTTATCTTTTAAGATGACCACTGGAAAAACATCGTGACATCCTGAAGGAGCAGTGTAGGTTCCAACTTCCACAGTATTTTTGATACACACCATAATATCAAAGTTATATAAAACCAAAACATTTCCATTACCAGACTCCTTCATGAAGCAAACCTGATATTTATCATAACTAATTTCAGCAAAGACAGACTCGCTCAATTCATTTCTTTCTACCCAACGTCACACTTCTACAGTTCCCCATTCCCACCCCAGCCCCAGATAGCTGGGGGATCTCCAAGGGACAATAGACAGGTTGTCGAGTGATGCCTCATTTTTCATTTCTATAATAAATATGCATCACTGAGTTACGGAATCTGGTGACCTTAATTCCAAGTTAAAGGTCTATGCATGCATGGGGGAAAGAGACACAAAGGGAGACAGGCCTTTTACAAGGTCATCCAGTATTTTGTGCTTCAGGCGATAAAATTCTGCTATTGAGATATTTCACAAAGCCAAACACCTTTTGATATTACTACTATTTTATGTAATTATCTAGTTTGCCTCAAATACTATTATTTTATGTGGCATGATGACTTTAGGGTACTGTAGATGTGATACAGCTAGATGTAAGCAGCTTTTTAATTTTTTTTTCCTTTGAGTTAAATTACTCTGAAGTCTATTTTATGAGCTTTGATGGGGTTTTAATTTAGTTCAGCATATTAAGTCATGACCTTATTATTATACCTTCAGCTTGTCATGATAGCTTGATGCTACTAGAAAATCTTTAGTATTTAGATGTAAAACATTCAGACAAAATTAGAATTCTCACCACTGGATATCACTGCCAATAAACAGATTAGTAAAGTTAGATCCTTCCTGGGGGTCTTTACAAGCGCAGTTTTCCTGAACAATGCTTCTAAAACAAACAGTTTATACCAGTAAAACTCTTTGAAAGCCTAATTGATTACAGTCTCCCATAGCCCACATCTGATCAAACTGAGCTGGACAGCAAAAAAGCAATTTTGCTGCTATCGTTATATGGCATTGTCATGTTGACAAGGGCTTTGGTGATTTAAAAAAAAATAATAATAAATCTGCAGTATGCCAATAATTGTATATTCTGGCGTGATATACAGTGGTTTATTAGTGCACTTACCGCACAGAATCCTGCCACACCCTTTGTGATATATGTCTCTGCAAACACAGCAACACTTCCAGGACAACACAAATTATAATAAAAGTTTTAAGCATGCCTTTAAATCTTTAAATCTCTTTTCAAGAGCAGCAGTGCTTTCTTGAATAGCATATATACAATTATTTGCAAGAGTAGATCCATAGGTGGAAACAAAAAAAAAAAAAAAAAAAGACATTTTCTCAAAGGTTACATTTTCTGTTAGGTCAGTTTTTATCTGTATTTAATTTACTAGTAGTATAAGCTGACAATTACATCTACATAAGTTGAAGTAAAACTGTCAACTTTCAAAAATGTGTTGAAAAGTAGTTTATTTTAAATCAGTGCTTGCATCTCCTTGCCAGTTTTTTAGAGATTTTTAGCTTATTCGACCAATCAAAAGGTAATTAGGAAAACCACTATTTCACTAAGAGCCACCCTTATGGATCTGGGATCTTTCTCAGGACTTAATGACCAGGCTTATTAGTGCAAGAAGGTGGCCCAGAAAGGCTCCTGATCACTAAAGCATACTGGGGCTGAAGTCTTGAGCCAAGAGCAGAAGAACAACAACAACAAAATAAAGAGAATTAATTACAAAAATCAGCATCTTAATTCCTCATATGAAGACTCTTATACGAGGCCATTTGTTCTAATTTCTGAACAGGTTGATCTGGAAGCGCTTGAATGAATGAAGCTCATTTCTCACAGATTTGTACTACTGCCGTTTTTTAACCGAAGTCTAAGAAAGCACAAGTTCCAGTTTTTGTTTGGGGGGGTAGGGGAGTGGTTGTTGTTTTTTTACTGGATTAATGCTTTTGTAATGTATATAGGTGTTAAGTAAATAAGGCAGTAAATTCAGGCAGAAACTTCAGTATTAGTGAAAGGCCATCACCACTACCCAGCCCCCGTTTTTAGGACACAGAGTTACCTTTGAATACAGTAGCGCGCTCTCACTGCAGCTGCTATTTGCCCAGCAGATGCACACGACAGAAGCAGGGAAATGGAAAAGAGGCACAAACAAAACAGTGATAAGCCTTGCTTCTAGAATTGCCAAAACTAAAAAAGTTCAGATGGAATTATACCTGGTAAGTATTGATTACATGGCTAATTACAACAAAAAAAGTGTTAATGTAGCCATGATTAGCATGAATTCAGTTGCACTGTCATCACAGATGAGTTCTGAATTTGATTTAATTTACAAATTTTTTGTTGGGCACTGAAAAAATATATCTACTTCAGGCTACTCACACAGCATAAAGCAAAGTCTAGAGATCAGCAAGTTATTGTGTGATTAATCTGAACATTTACTGTTTTGCAATAGACTTCTCTTAAAACAATGGTTTATTACAATGACACATTATTGCACCTAAGATTTTCTTAATGCTTCTATTCATACACAGAAGCTAATTTTGATGGATTATTTCATGTGTGAGGAATCTCCATGAGTTTATGAACAAATGGGATGTTTTCCAAAATGGCTTCTATTCACATTTAATAAACACTTTGAAATAATAGATTTTTCTTTCAAATGTTGAAAGAACCAGCATGACTAACTAAGAGAAGGAAACTGCAAAAGATCAAACTTCCATATATGATGTGAAGCCCTAATATTTTTAAACAAAAATTTCTGTGTTTCCAAAATCAAAGTTCATCTTGAAAAGTAGCTTTCTAATAGGCTGTTTTCACATAAAGCCTTCAAAGCCACGAAAGATGACTGGAAAGCAAACTACACAATGTCATGGTGAAATATATAATTTTTTAAATGTAAATTAATACTTTATAGTTCATACCTGGGACCGGGCATGTCTTTGTGTCTATTACAACAGACTTGCAAATTACAAAGTTACAGAACTGCTCATGTAATATCTAAGTGTACTGCTTACCAAAAATGTATTATTGACAACTCTGGATACTAAAACAGTGAACACCCTCTAATATGGGAACAAAACTCCAGGAAATTTTGCCATTAACTTCAACAGATTGCTTGTAATCCTAAAGGCAACCATAAAATGGATTTTGCACTGCCCTTTCAGTCCTTTTGCATATCTGCTATTTGGGTAAGAGTTGGCGATTTGTACACCTTTTTATTATGACCGGGGCGAGATTCCACTGTATTCAGCAAATTACATCAACATCTACTTAAGCATGCTGTACTCCATGTGGGAAGGAAAGCTATTCCACACGCTGCCTCCTTGGAAACAGCGTGTACTTGATCCATAGGCAACCACATGGTTACCATAAAAATCTCAACTAGAAAATGCTAGTATATAATTCTGAGGCAAAATAACATGAAAGAAAAAAATAATCATAGAATCATAGGATGGTTTGGGTTGGAAGGGACCTTAACAATCACCTCATTCCACCCCCGTGCCCTGGGCAGGGCCCCCTCCCCCCAGCCCAGGCTGCCCCCAGCCCCATCCAGCCTGGCCTTGAGCACTGCCAGGGATGGGGCACCCACAGCTGCTCTGGGCAGCCCGGGCCAGCGCCTCGCCGCCCTCACGGGGAACAATTTCTGCCTCACAGCTCATCTATACATCTCCCCTCTCCCAGCTTAAGGCCATTCCCCTTTGGCCCGTCACTACAGGCGCTACTAAAAAGTCTTCACAGAGACTAAAACAACACTGGTGCCCCCAAGGAGGCAGAACCTAGTCTTCAGATCTCAGAGACCATGAGCAGGACAGACACACACCCCTGGCTGCTCACTTGCTGCCTGTTGTGCTAAACTCGAACTGTTCTGCTGCACCGTGCCTGCTGGTATCGCTGCCACCACGAGCACAAACTGAGCTTCATAATCTGATACAGCTGCAAGTGTGCTAAATAATTCTTTCTCAGGCTCTTCCAGACTGGTACAGTTTTGCTTTCTTTGTGTCTACCCAACTGCCATGAAGTCATGACAGATCTTTTGTTCAATGTTTAAAAATACTTGGGAGTGTGACATTCAGGAAAATGCTGGAACAATTTTTAATGCAATGGGAACAGGTGAAAAAAAAATGATTATTTGTGAAAAGAACTTCCCTGGCAAAGTCTCAATTTGATTAATAATTTATTAATTCTCCTACTCTGTGCGAAGTAGCACAGAAAACGTATAAAAGTCATTATAAGAAAGCTCTTATGGAACTATCTAAATTACAACATAATCCTTTAATACCCAAGATGGAGAACATCCACAGTGAAGTTCAATTGCCTGAAAAATTCTCAGACGCATTGAACAATTTCTGTATTAAGGAAAGCATAGCTTAGACTTGACATATATGCCCTATACAGAACAAACACGTCTCCGATATTGCTTAGTTTATATTGTTTAAATAACCTATAAAAATAAATGTATTTCATGAACAGTTCACAATGAAAGTGTGTTTTTTCTAAAAGCTGAGTTTCTCAAAACATAATCTTCAGCATCACAAGGTGTAAAATGCATAAAAACTTGATAAAGCAGCACAAGGTCTTTATAGTATGTCCTTGTAAAAAAACCCGTGCACATTCTCATCAGGTGAGCCAAGAAAAATTAAACTCTGGAGAAGTGCACAATGATAACATTTAGTTCTGACATGTAATTAAATAGAACTGTATATATAAACAAGATCACAAAAGATACAGGCTTCATACCTTCTGTATAGTTTTGTTATTTTTGTATTCTAGTGAAGTCTTACGATCCACCTGCTGTCACAGGTTCGTCATTAAAGTGGGACATAGTAGAGAACAGAGGGCATCTGTTGTGAGAAAAACTTCCACACATTGGATCTTACGCTGTCACCTCACTGAAATCTCTTTTATGAAATATCAGAGGCAAATATGAGAACTTTGTCATCAATACAGTATCTAAACAGCCATATTTTAGCTGCTCTAAGGAGGTGAGGACCAAGCTATCCCAAGTCCTTTCTACAACTTTGGATTTCTTGTTAAACAAACCACCATACCTGGCTGTATGTTAACAAAGATGCTTTTCACTGTAGATCTTTAATACAGAAACAGACCTACAGAAGTGCACTAAGGTGAACACAGGAAGAAAGTCACTCCGTCTCATAGTTTAGCTTGAATAATCTAAAAGTGGCGACTACTGCTAAACAGACCTTATGACACTAGAAATCATGCAGATCTGTAGTAATCAATAATTATGATTGTCAATAATAGTTTAAATTAACCAATGATTAATTAATACATGATTAATACTTCAGATGCTTCTATTTTCTGAAACGACACAAAGGCATCTGTCTGGTCTCACACACAGTTAACTTTCAGTGGGCTCACAAGCTGTGCATCTTGATACCTGCTAAGAAGTATACAATCCAATCACACAAAATACTCCAACAGCTTATTAGTAGCTTTTGCATGTAATGAAAAATATTACTCTTAACTTGGTACTATTTAGTGTCACAGTAAGAAACCATAATATTTCCCCGAACGCTAATTTCCTAAAGGCTCAACATTTCAGTGTCGTGTATCCCTGTATTTAAAACTCTGCAGGCAAATTATTGATCAGTAAATCCATCTTTCCGATGAAGCAAAGACATCTCTTCAGGATGCATGCGCTTACTATTTAGAGAGCAATACTGAAGTTACTACTGGCAAACATGTTGTTCCAGTTATTCCTGGATGGTTCAGTTTGTGTTGAAAGCAGCACGATTACCAAACGCAAGGACTTAAATGTTGGAACAGCACACAAGAACGATGCATAATCTAAAAGTTCTTCCAAACATGCTTGGAAAAAATAATCAGAAAATTGTCATTAATTTGAGAGTACTTCCCAAATGTTAGGTGTCGGGTGTACCTGATGAAACGGGCCTAAAGAGGCGAAACAGAAATATTGCTTCATTGAACGATAACTTGGCAAATGACATTCAATCTTTTCAAATCTCAGTGATAGTAGCTTGACATCACTCCCAGTTCACATTAAATCTACCCTAGCACTTGTTACAACAGCAGGCCATCTTGATTATTTTTGGCACGAAGTCTGATATCAAGCCTGTTGAAATTAACGAAGAAACTGCTGTTAAATAGAGTGGGTTTCAGTTAACGATGGGTGACGTATAGTTGAACGTTAAGCTACTATTTTTATCGTGGTATGATACCACAGTAGCGTACCACAATATTATTAAAACTTACAGATAAAAGAACTGAAAGATTTTGTGTGCTGTGAGTGAGCTCCCCCCATCACTAACCTCCCTGTTAAGGTGAAATCCCATCTCCCCCACAGACCGAAACCTGCTCCTACACAGAACCACAGAGTGGCCAGAGTTGGAAGGGACCTTTAAGGTCATCCTAGTTCCAACCCCCTGCCATGGGCACAACTCCCATCCCATGGAGCAGCCTGCAATGCAAAATGACGCTGGTGCCCCCCGCTCCTCCCCACCTCTCTCGAAGGGAGCAAAACTCGCAGCTTCCCGCAGCTCTGCCGCCTCGCTGGGAGGACGGGCTAGAAGGGCTCAACCAAAGAGCCACCGCGCTTGGTGCTGCACCAGGTTCCCAGAGGAACGACAGTCACGCAGATATTGCAGGGGCAGGCCTTGAATCGTCACATTTACGCTCAAAAGGGAAGGCTGCGATGGGGCTAGTCATGTCAAAGCTCTATATGGTCAGGTCTTACTTATTAACACAGTTTGGGAAGACCTGGCCTTCCAACTGCTACCGTGAGTTTATATGCACTTTATATGCACAATGCTTCAGTTCTGACATCAGCCTGAATATTCCTTCCAAATAGCTGCAGATAAGTACCGAAAAATTATTTATCTAGATAATGGATTTCAACTCTTTTAGAATACTTAATTTAAATGAACACACAGTAGAGGAATGAAATTAAAAGATTTAAAGAAAGTAATACAGTTTGAGAATAAAAACAAAGCTTTGTTCTTGCATCAGAATGTATTAGATCTTGCAATTTGCATATACAAATAATTCAGCAACATTCACTGGCATTAAAAACACAGCAAGATCAAATTATAAATGTAATAAAAGAAAATAATAATAGCTGAAACTGTATAATACATACATATATTATAAAGATTTGACAAATTAAATACAATGTGGTTATACAGAAAAGTTTCCATAACTTTACATTAAAAATGGTACTAGGGAAAGGAAAACATTTCAAAATACACAGGTGATCAGGCTCATTTTAAAAGTTTAAAAAACTGATACGTAAAAATACCCTAAAAAACACTGGTAATTACAGTATGCATTCTTCGTTAAGGCCCAATTCAGCAAAGCACTTAAGGGATTGCTTCAGGAACAAAGAACCTATGGTACTTAAATGTTTTGTGGAATAGAGATGTCATAAAGCGAACGCTCAAATGCTTAGGTGAACTGGAACCTATCTTAACACATGAAAACAGACAGTCAAGTCACATAGTGACCAAAACCACAAACAGATCAGAATGTACAATTTCTAATCAACTATTTGGCATTTTAAAGTAATTCCATGCAACAGAGGAAAATTTAAAAGAAAGGTCATATATATTATATCGAAATACAGCTCCCCAGTTACTAGGCTGCTGTGATAAGCAGTCTATTGACTAAAGACAAGAACTGGAAAGCAAGCTTTTCAAATTAAACAAAGTCATTGAGTAGCTACATTTGTGACTTCTGAAATATATTCTAGGTATTTGTTTCCTCCTAGATATCTTAATAGAGTTAGCAACTCAAATCTGAGTACCCACTGAGTATTTGATGTTTCAGCTTAACTCCATCCTACTACTTGCTGTAAGGACAGAGCTGCCTGTGCCCCGCTGCAGTAAACCCCTGCAGGGGTGGGGAGGCACAGGTCCCCGCTAACAGCGCGCCACATTGCTGCTGCGTCATGAAGTTTGCTTGATGCAGCAACTCTTAATCCAAACTTTTATTAAAGGACCCAAACAGACAAATTATTTTTCAAGTTTAAACTAAATGTTCGGAAAGATCCTGACATTGGAATCTAATGCGACCAGAAAATACACTTCTTTGGAAAACGGTGGAAATTCCTTTGCATTACTTTCTATCATCATTTAACCTCTCTGAGTCTCCCTGTGCTACCAATGATCATACTGAAAACCCCACTGTATTGGTTTCCATACTGAATTTATTTGATGGCTTTTTAAAATTAGGTAAAATTTCGGCATGCAGTAGTAATGTAAACTTACTTAGCATTCAGTTTTGTTACTCAACACTTTCTTGGCTTGAGTGCATCTTCTCATAGCAACTCACAACAAAGGTTTAGTCTTTAAACAATCTTTTTTAAGTGCATAATTTACTGTACAAATAAATACAGAAGTGCATTGACGGGAAGACAAGAAGCAGTAAATGGCAGTGTTCAGAACAGCGTGCTTAGAAATTTCTGAACCACACCTTTTCCATCCAGTACAAAATGAGAGGTGTGAACACCTTCCCATTTCCTTGCATTGTTACAAAGTGTAATGCTATTTGTTATCAGAAATGAAAAATGGTCATGCGATAAAATAGTGCAAGAACAATAGTGAAATGATCGATGTAAGCTGCTTATTTTAAATAAGGCTTTTATGTTTGCATTGCAAAAAAACCAACCAACTGGACAAGACAGAACTATTGCATATTAGTTATGTAAAGTACATATTAGCATATTTTGTGCTCATTAATTCATATATGCATTTTAAAGAGTGAAAAACATATACTTTTTAATTATTCAACATTCGGATGCCCTGTGATTTTTGGAATTTCTAACCTACAACCCACAAGCATACTGTGGGCAGGGCTACGATAAGACTTTTAAACTTTATTTCACCAATTATATTATCAGTAGTACTTTCATTAAAAATATATCTATATACACGATCATATACCCCTTCTAGATAAAGGAAGTATTCCTTTTTTGATAATATATATGTGAGGGTAAGAACGTAGAGGAGCTTTTTGCTACAACGCTTGAAGTTGCTAGCATTACACTGTTAGTAAAATGTTTTTTCACGATTTTAGCAACCACTGTTAATTATTCTATTAAGTCAAATCAAAGAATAAGAGTTCATCTCTTGATTTTCCTTAAAGAAGTGGGAAATTATGCAGTTTTATGTAGAGAAGCTTTAAATCCATTTCTGACAATGGCTATAAAGCCTCTTCAAGTAGACAAGTTCAGGTGCTGCAAAATATACTCTTCTGATATGCAAAATATTCTCAAAATAGTGGTAAACTCACATTATTGTCTTTCTAAATTGATCTAAGCTGGTGTAATATTTAGGAAAACAAAATAAATGGACTTTGAAAGTTCTATTAATTAAAAAATTTAAATCTCTATTTTTACTGATGATAATCTTATTGACAGTAAGACTCAAAATAGAACTGCCATCAACCTGGAGGTTCTTAAAAACAGACTTTAAGAGCAGTTCTATTTTTTCAGTTGGACTGTACAGTATTACAGATGAAAGGCCATATTCTGATACCTTTATCATTAATAGCACTTCACTAGAACAGTCTGTTTGCCTCCAATGAGACCCTTTGTGAAACAAATTACTAGCATAAGCAGGTTATCAGAATGCGTCCCCAAATAAACATCCATTTTAATCACAAAGAAAGGTTTATGGTCAAAACATGTTTAAACATATGTACCACAATTCACTTTTTTAGTATGAAATGTAAATCACCTGTGTAAAGGTTCAAGAACTGGGAGATAACGTTATCAATAAGTATTTATAAGTGGAAAAATTCAAAGAAATAACCCCTCAAGAATTAATTTAATGTTATTTAGAATAAAGATTTCTATACCATTTTATAGTGATATACTGTATATGAACATTATACTTTGCTTTAGAAGGTATTTATATTTAAGAAATAACTTTATACAGCAAATACAACTTTTAGAGCAAACACAAGGTCATATTTACAGTACAGTCAATCAAAATGACATGGAATAAATTAACAGAATATACAACTATTTATACAGACAAATTAAAAAATAAGGCAGGAATTTTCATTTGAAATTAGCATAATCAGAAAATATGTCAATGAAATCTTGTACCACTCTGTAGCAGAATTCATACTGTTCCTGAAAAACAATAATAAAAAAAAAAGTGCTTTGGTTGCATCATACAATTAACACTGGAAAAAAAAAATCATACTTATGCAAATCCTAGTGATAAACGTAACGTGTTCTACCTTGGACCGTTACTTGGACCAGTAGCTGAGGACCGTTCTGTTCTGATTTCTACTTACGTATTTATTTTTTTTTAAAAAAAAAGCAATGGTACCTCGCTCTTTTGTCCGATACAGGCGGACTGCTGCTTTTCAGTTAAAATGATTTCTTTAATCTTTCTAGGTGATAGTTCTTAAACTGAACCAATTATTAGACCTGTCTTCTCATTTAAATGAAGCAGCTCACTGTGCCTGGCTGCTGCCCGGCTCACACTAAAGCGGGTCACTCCTCCTGTGCATTCCCCAGGAAGCCTGGCTCTTCAACTTTGGGCTTCATCTTCTGAGCTTTACAGCAGAAACCAAGCGACAATGTAACTTCTGACAAATTAACATGAAATGCATAGATCATTAAAAAAGCCCTACGTTTATTTTTCTGAAACAGAGTTCCCCTTGCAAAGCCTGTCTATTTAGCCACTGCCTGTATGTTAGCCTGCCGGGCCAGTCCTCTGCATCCTAAAGACGGGATGCATCCTGATCTTCCTGGCATACTGATATGCCTTCAACATGATTTGCTGGATTACAAAACCTGGAACAGCACTGATAATAAACAGAACTGGCATCTGAATTCACTCATGCTGGAAAGCAGAGTTTAGCAGAAACCTTTCTGCAGGCTCAGCTGGGAATGTCTGGGGCAATTACACCCTCGACTAACATTATTAAATCACGGAGCCAGAACCCCAAAAGAAATATTTCATCCCTGTCTCAGCATGACTACAGATAATCCAATTCTACTTCTTTAGCCCCTTTCTTCCTACCTGTAATATGGAGAACACATCTACCTGAAAAAGGTGTTTTGAGATTATTGTTTCTAAAGCAGTTTCAAATTACTGATTGGAAGCTGCTATCAAAATACAAAATACCGGCATTTTTATATATTTTCCAAAAATATAAGCCTAACACCCCCCCCCCCCCCCCCCCAACTTTTAGATGTTTATTCAATAGGGAAAAGTGTCTGGACACAACTTCACACAGTACTTGTAGATTACTGTAAAGAAGTCAAAGAAACTTCTCCCTTTAAGTGACCAACCTCAAGCCAATGTAAGCTCACACATTTTAAAGGTAAGGAGGAACAACTGATACATAGGGTTAAAAGGCATTTACTTCACATGTTTTGTCACCTGCAACACTCAAAAGATTTTGGTTTGACTGTCTCCAGCTGCTGCAAGACACAGAATGTTGAGCCAAATTATATTTTTAGAAATGCTATATAAAAAAAAAAATCTGTAAAAATACAGATTTCTGATAATACCTTGTACATACGCAGCCATCATACATTATTTATTTCAACCTGCAAGAAAATCCTTTGTTCTCCTCCCACAAGAATATTTACAAACATACATCCTTTGACAAAGATCTGGATTGCTAAATATCATACCAGTGTTTGCACCATATGTGGCCTTTGCAGTCTTAAGCTCTTCACAGCTTGAAATACATCTAAGAGCCCTTCAGCCTTCACTCGTTCCAGAATATTGCTGAGTGCTATGAATGTACCTGTTCTTCCAGCGCCAGCACTGCAACATAAACACATTCACTTGACATACAGTAATATAAAAATGTAAAAAAAAAAAAAAAAGTGATGTAGAAGAGCTAAACATTACTATTAGCCAACTTCTACTCATTTTTTTGTGTGCTTATTTTGTCACCACAGCTATGGTAAGAGGGAGAGAGAATTAATGGAAATTAACTCTGAGCCAGGCTGGAACCCATAAAGGCTCGTTCCTGACAGCTTCTGTACGAAGGTGGGAGATCCCGAGCTGGCTGTGGCAGCACACGGACACCCTTAGTCAAAGTCTGAGACTCAAACAGTGAGCTGGCAAAGCTGCTTACTGAAATCCGCATTCATCTTCAACAAAGACAATTTTCAGGGCTCCCATGCTCTGTTTTTGGTTTTATTCTTGATGGGGGAGAACATGACCTTTAGACTTTCAGGTGAAAAACTTGGTTATAATGCAAGGAAGCACTGTGTGATCAAACCCACATTTTTGTGTTAGGTTGCAATTTATACTTCTGCATGGCAGACAGACATGAAAGCATTATTATCATTATTATTCTTACTCCAAAGCAATTTGATGGAAAGTGTCCTATCCAACTCTTATTACTTTAATGAATGTTAGGATTTAAGCCATTTCTTAAACAGATGTATTAATACAAGGACAAACTAAAGCAAGGTTACATATGCGGCTATAGTACATAAAAGAAACTAAAAATCACCTGTTCTGCCTCTGTCTTGACTACAATAAGCAACCTCATGTACACCACAGTAACTGCAGTTTCTTCTGTTTCAGTATGTTTGACCGAGGGTATTTTTGGCCTTTTATATCCTTATATATCTTTCAGATCACAATTCTGTGGCACCCAAATATAATTCAGTAATCATTACCTGATGTATTATGCCTAACTCTAGAGGAAAATAGCATTAAAAAGATTTCTTTCTCTCTCCTAATCACACTAATTAGGGATGATTTGATGATTTAACACCAACAAAACAGTGGCTGTGCACTGGAAGGCCAACAGCTTTGAGAGGGAATAGTTACTAAAACCAGGATGGGATTGGGAAAGCGACAATCAGTGGTAAGATGGAATAGAAGGTTCACTGGATTCCTGAATAAGGATCAACAGAACATTTATTACATTTAAAATTTTCATGTGTTTTAACCATAAATGGGTGGAGTGTAATCACATGTCATTGCTTCTACCTTATTTCTATCAAATACCAAAAAAATCTGATAAGCATAAGCCTTATGAAAAGATTAAGTGCAAATGTGTGTATCCTCAGCTGGATACATTAAAAGTCTTGGAAGAAAAATGATCAGGTATAATGTATTAGATGTGTTATTCCCTTTAGACAATTACTTGTATCAGATTAAGAAAAAATACAAAATCTAAAAGGGTTCAGATTTATTTGTAATTAGCTAATCGCCAGTAGCCATCTGTGTAACCAGTAAGTGATGCATTTCAGAATAGGTCTAAAACTATCCAAAGATAAGGACAGGAACATAAAGTAAACACACGTCATCACACGTGCTGGTTATTCATTTATGCCTAGAAGAGGTGGCTATGCATTGCTTTGCACTCCATTTTTAATACTCCTTCTGCTAGGGGTCACTCTCCTTTTCTTCCAAAAACGTGCTTTTAGCAAATCCTTAAAGCCCATACAGCCCAGCTTTTTTTTTTTTTAAAAAAAAATCATGTTGGGCTTTTAAAATGAATTTAAGAATTTTTAGTATGGGTGTACAGAAAACTAAACTGCATTTGAAATGTGGGAGAAAATATGTATTGTCTCACAGGAATGCAGTGCACCTTTTTGCATACTTGCTTCTCTTTCTGCAATTCCCTTGAAACAAAAAAAAAAAAAGAAAGGTAACTTCTAAATTTGACTCAAACTTCATTTCTTGAGACAGAAAGTTCAAAAGCAAGGGACAGGCAGAATGAGCAAAGACTGGGCAAGAGACAGAAGGAAGGGATGTGTAAACAACACAGCAGCCTCGCATCGTTCATTAGAGCGCTGAAAGGAGGAGATGGGGAAGAGAGAAACAGTGTAGGCAGCCGTGAACTAAACAGCAGACAGCTGCAGACACTCACGGGAAGAGAATGGCTTTCAATCCTGTTGGCAACTCGGCTAGCAAAACCATTCCAAACTGTTTAGGGTTCTGTCTTGGTTCTACTTAAGATTTATCTTTTTTAGCAGCTCCTTCAACTGTTCATAGCTGGAAAAAATGAACAGAACTTTTCACAAGTTCATGTAAACACAGTCTTAGAATTAAAATGTGTTTACTTATTCATAAAGTTACATTCATTTATATTTGAAGACTCAAGTATGATTTCATGGAGAAGTTCAAGTAACTCGAAAGCTGTGATGTACAGGCTGTCCAAGTAGGGTCAGGAGAGAATTCTCAGCATTAAAAATCCTAGAATACATTGTGTGGTTTGGGTTTTAATTTCTTGTTTAATCCATTTTAAAATGATTGCAGTAGATTTAAAAAAAAAAAAATCTAGGAAAAATGCATGCCAAATGATTAAGCAAAGGCTTCAGAAAGGCTACAGGTCTAAAAGCTTGAAAAAGTAGAAGCAAAATATACTCTGGATAGTTCTTAAGTATCTGATCTGTGCACATCAAACAGGTGAGTTTTTATCTCTTATTTTACTAGCTAGAATTCCTTGATATTTTACTGACTTTAAGTATCATTCAGAATGTGAACTCCCTAGCGTTTCAAAAGAAGGAGCTGTTAAAATCTGTTGATTGGCAGAATTGAAAACAAAATGTCATCATCACCGTCGAGTGCAGCCACCATGGGGTGGGGGAACCTGCAGGCCCCTAGGGTAAATATGAAAACAGCAGAAAGCAAAACACTTCCAAAGCAAGGAGGAGAAAGTTTTAGCAATGGATAGGGGTCGGTACAAGATCATCTCCCAAACCAGCAACAACTCCAAGTCCTGGCTCAAGCTCCCAGGATCAATTCCCTTCAACACTGCGTGAAGACTCAGGTGACGCTGCAGACAGCCAAACACAAACCAGACAGACAGCGCCTCTGAAGCTCAGATCCGAGCAAACTAAAAGTTGGTGTACACTGTGGAGAGCAGCTGTGATATGCCTATTCCTAACTCTAGTAACAAGCAGACAGGTTCTTCTACCAAAATACTTCCAAACGGTCAGTGAGCCTACTTCCCTATAGATAATGCTACAAGAATGATTTGGGTGTCACATAAATCAATACAGGGTTGGTTGGGTTTTTTTTTCTGAAGAAAAAACAATCAATAACTCATTCAAAATCCAATGGGTATTCTCAGAAATGCAGGCAAAATCCAGAAGCAGCATGGTATGGTCTAGCTCACTGACAAAAGGTTGGAGAAGCTTATCCGTGAGTAGTCATAAGGGGCTTCTATCACAGAGTAGGTGCCAGGCGTTTCTCAGTAGTGGGATCACAGACACGTAGAGAAAATATCACAATTCATGTAACAGATGTTTTTAGGTATAAATATGCCAGGAACTTCACATATTAGTGGAAGATGACCGATGGTCCAGCAAAACCTGTTTATCTTGTACAACATGCCCAAGTGGAAAAGATTTAGAAGGCCACTAATTAGAATGAATTAAATAATCTATTTTCCAGGCAATCAGAGACAAAACAATGATTGCTTTTTATGTTGTGGTTGAGCCTGCGAGCTTCAGCCGCAAGAGAGACTCTACTGCACGAGGTCTTACACGAACATGGTACGGAGGGATGTGGCCTTGGAGAACCCTCACGCTGGGTAAGAGCAGCTGGAGTCAGTCAGTGCATCTCCCAGAGCAGCTCCAAGCAGCTCATGGCAGAAAACGGGTTCATGTCAAAGAGTCACTGCTTCAGTTAATACCTTCTTAAAAAAAATAACAAAACAAAGCATAGGAACTTCTCTTCTGGGGGCTCTGAAACCCTACTGACCCCATCCCTGTGTACTGTGAGCTGGATTTCATACTGACCACAAAACAGAAAAAGCTTTATTCAGTTATCACATTGAAAATATTTTAAAAGCAACATATGATTTCTGAATTAAGAAAAGGCAGAATACTAGTTTTACTACTGCTTTTAAATTTTTTTTTTAAACCAGTAGATGTAGTACAGAAAAAGACAAATTCAAAAGGCTGATTAAAAATCCTACCCTCTGAAAAATATAATTTGAAAAAACAGAGGAAAAGCCCAATGTACACCTTTAAAAAAAAAAAAAAAAAAAGGAGATGAAAAAAAGATAAAGGAGACAAAAAAAGATGCTGCAATAAAAATTTAAAATTCAGAAAAAAGAACCAAAACCAACCAAAAAACCACAAAGTGTAAACCTCGCACAGGAGAATATTTTCTAGCTATCACGTATCAAGTCATACTCTTGACATGTATCAAGTCATACAAGCTACCTCTTATCATCAATGTAAATACTGTTTTCTCCATGCTTTCAACAGGACTATGTTTTGCCTTCAGTTTAGATTAGGGATATATTTTATTTTCCTGATAGCTTGTAAAAAGCAACATCATTTTGATTTTGATCAAACATTCAAGCACTGTATTGGTGGGGTGTATTGCACATCACTATAATAAACCTGCAGCTTTACTTTCCTAATCAGAGCATTTAGCAAAACTCGGGTGCAAGAGTGCAACACTCCAAGTTAGTAATGCATTGATTTACGCACAGCCATTGAAGTATCCATTTTGCTAATTTAGCAAAAGACGAGCAAGAATTCCTTTATGTAATACTATTTTTTTTTCTATCTTTTTCTTGCATTTCTTAATTACTATTTTTTTAAAAGGACACCGTTTACTCCCTCATGAAGAAAAACTGCTGTAAAAACAACCGGCCTGGATAAAAAGCAAGCCAGCTCCTTAGCTAACAGTGGGAAGAGGCAACTCTTACCTGCAGTGCACAGTAATTGGGTGATTGCCTGTTTGCTGCTGCTGCTTTTGGACAGCTGCAATCAGGTCAATCATCCCTTTTCCTTCTGCAGGAATCCCGATTTCTGGCCACCCGTGGAAATGGAACTGCCGAACGAGCCTGCTTTGCTTCTCCTGGTTACCCTGCGCACAGGAGAACACCAGATTTATCCAGTTGTTACTCCAAAATGGAAAACACACTTACCTGAAACATTTGTAGCATAAATATTGCACTGCTATCGTAGAGGGGGCTATTTGCAACCTGCTCCGTAATATATTGGTGATGCAAACCTGATAGTTCTGTTTCTAAATTCCCCATCTACTATGCTGATAATTTACCCCTATAATTTTCCTTTTGATTTGCACAGCTGTTTCATCTGGGTAGTACTAAGGAGACACTTAAAGTTTATTCATCCTGAGTACCAATGTTTGAGAGCTTTCATCATGCACAGGCCAAATCCGAAGTGGCACTGAAACAGCCCAGTTCATGAAATGCACTCTTCGTTGTACACTACCTGCTACTTGGAAACTTAACAATTATTTGCTTTGCCTTTATGCTTGCTGATTTAAAAAAATGCTAAAAGTTCAAATAGGTATTAATATACCATGCTTATGTAGTTAGCTCTAGACAGGTTTGGGTGCACAAAGGCTCTTTTAACTACCCTGAAATTTTTGTTTGCTACTTCCCACGACGGCATTATAACGTCGTATGGATGCAACGTTAATAGTCTGGCAATTTTACTATAGATCATCAAATCTTGCAGGTCACAGCCAGCTGAAAACATGACGTCTCTGCTGATGCTAGGTGCTTTCAAGATGTCCACCACATGGGACATCTGATGTATGAATTTGGTGGGAAGTATCAGGACTTTTTTGTACTGGAATCCTGGAAGATGTCACCATTATGAAGAAAAAGGCTTGGTCAGTCCCTCTTCCTCCCAACTCTTCAGGAGAACTTTCAACATAATATTACTTCAAGTGTCACTGATGTACTCTAGCTGAACTCAGGCACAATACTAAAGTTACCCAAATTTCTTACATCTGCAGAAGACATTTCTAACAATGCAGGACTATAGTGCAAACACATTGCTGCTGGGATATTATCTAAAATGCTGTTACTTGAGTTTTAAATACTTTCCAAAAATACTTCCCAATGTGACACGTATTGACAAGGACTCTGTGCTTTAACAAAGGACAGTGTGTACCCACGCCTAATCCATCGCCCTCCTTCGTAAGGAAATAAGAGTACTTTAAAGTCCTTTTGCTTTACATGTACTTAAATTGTATGTGGTGCATTAAGTAGCTACATGAATGACATTCTCAAATGCAAGTAATCTTTTTCTTTTACTTTTTCTTTCCCCCCCCCCCCAAAAAAAAAAAAACAAAAACAGCAGTGCAAATCAGATCCTAGGGAAGTGATGCAGTGAGTGAGGAGATGCATGCTCAAACATCAAAAAAAGGTTTGAGCAGATCATGCCCTGTAGTAGAGAAACATAAACGAAGAGCTGGTAGGCAGAGGCAAGTGCATGTGCTGTAAAATGCTGCGTAGGATTTAAAAATCTTGAATCAAATTTTCTTTTATGGATATATGGGAGATGGTAGAAAATACTGCAATAACAGCAAGAGCAAAACACTGGGGAGTAAAAAAACTCAAAAAATAAAACCCACACCCCAATTTGATCAACAACATGTTTTACTGACCAGAATTTTCAAAGTGCTTTAAGCAAAAATGTTTCATACAAGCTTCCTCTGGACTGGTACAGTGTCGGATGTTGATTGACCACATATATTTTTAGACAGAAATCCCAGAATTGGAGTTACATAATCCTATTGGTAAATACCTTCAAGTGCAAAAAAACCCCATTACCTGATTGTACGTAACTACGAAGTCCCTTATACTTATGGCATCTATCAGACTGTCATTCTTTATTTCTACGGTTATTTCTCCGTGAGTTACAGAGCCCTCTGATGGCCAGTACTGGCAGCATTTTTCCTGGAAAATTGAGAGAGAATTGTAGATGTTCCTTGAATTTTTTTCCAGTTATCTACGTTGTCATGAATCTCTGATATAGGAGGTGATGTACAACATAATGTGTTCTGAACAGTTTGTAATGAAAAGGCTAATAACCAAGAATACAGTAATAAAATATTTCTGTAACGTAGACCATTAAAATGAAAAGGATTTAGGAATCATATGGAAAGTACAGCTTTAAAACAGATTAGAATAAAAAAGGCGACTCCAGGAAGCAACGTGATGTTGTCAAAAAAGCCTCCCAAAACCAACAGTGAAAAACATTTCACAGCAGTAAAACACCCTGTTGCAGCGCTGAACCCTGAATCTTCAACCTGCAGCACACAGAGGTACACAGGACCCCATTAACTAATGATGTATTAGGAGAGATCCGGAATAAGCCACTGGAGCTTATGCTGGCAGAGCCAGGAGAGAATTTCTCACAAAAACTTTGTCCAGCTGTTCCCAAATCCCAAACTGCTGTTCCATGTCAGGCCCCCCCCTAAATTGTGTGTGTTTAATGTGAACTGGGACCTTTCACAAATCATAGTTTTCTGAAGCTTTGGTGGGTTTTCTGACAATTCAAGCAAAAGCAGCAACATTGGCCCACACCAAATAGTGAAGCATTTGCCCATTTTAGGAATTTTAGGAGAGGCAAAAAAAAAAATAAAAAAAATCTTGTATCGCTAGAATTTGTAGGCAACAAATAGTTCATCTAATATCAATGCTCATATTTTATAGCTGTTCACAGCAACTGCTTTGCTCTGGAGCTGGCAGCTGCAGGACGCATACCTGCTCCCTCTCCTGAACTTCTGTGAGCATAACGATGGTGTGGCACTTCCACTCCCACACCATCCGCCAGAAATCCTCCACCGTGTGTGGGAGCGGTCCCTGGGTGGCAATGAAGTAATCCTTCTGGCGATAGCCCTGCGGAGAAAGATGCTTGTGTCGTGACACACGGGTACCAGTGAAGAGGGACGGAGCTGACGCTCAGAGACAAGATGACCACTACAACCGGTGCTTCCCAGGAGCCACGCTGCTCGACAACATGATAGTTACTGCAAATCTGGTGACACTGAGCCCACCCGGTTCTTGCTCGTTGCCAGAAATGCAGGGAAAAAAAACCCAAACCAAATTCACAATCCCAAGTTGTATTTCATGATTTTTACAGTCACGGTTGAAGGGATGGAATTCTGCAGTAACTGAAAAGATTTCGCAACAAGATTATAACAAACTGCAGCTATTAGCTGTAGCACAGAATTAACACTGAACTCAATTTTTGGGCTACACTTCTACCTACATACTGATGCGATCTTCACAGCTGTAGTATCCACAATCCTCAATCACTAATGGGGTTTCACTGCTTAAGGATATAATTAATTCTCATATTTAAATAACAAGACACAGCGGAAGGTGTTGCCCAGGTTCCAACAGGAAGCCAGGAAGAAAGTCAGGGATTAGGGCAGGTCTGCCCAGGTAAACCCTGGCTCCCAAACACTGTGATAGCCTTTCCCTGAGCTAAACGTGGACTTTTCTTTTTCCTTTCCTCGGAAAAGCACATATTTACAACTGTTAACCTGACTGCACATAATGCGGCTGCTGGATGTCAGTTGTACCGCTAATTTGTTTCGCTGCCTGATTGCTAGAATTTAATCAAAGCCTTAGTTTATAAATCTAATAACCACAAAAACGCTTAAATTACACAACCGGTTAAACTGAAATTGAAAACACCAAATAAGAAATGTATTTGGAAACTCTCATAAGTCAAACCCAAACAAAAAAGCTAATGTTCTTCATAAGCCAAGTTGATTTTGTTTCTTTAAAAACACTTCTCAGCAACAGCAAAATACCTGACTTGCAGTTTAAATACATGAAAATATTTTTATACGTACATCTATGAAGGAAGCATTGATGTAGTCTGTATACTCTTGCCCTCTTTTCATCGACAGAATCACTCTATTAAAATCATCTGGGGAAAAGAAAAAGTATAGTCTTACTTTTACTAACTGTATGTTGACTGCTTGACTGTTAAATTTGTTAAAGAACCAACCCAACAAAACCGTTTAACGTCAAAGTGTGTCTCAAAGACCTTATCCAGGATTCAGTAAGTGTGTGGAGGAGGATGCTAGTTTTTGTGCTCTTGTTTTTTCCATTCACACAGGCTATGGCCACCAAGGTCTGAGTCTCTGTTTTGCAGGTGCAGACATTACAGTGCTGCTCCAGGCTATGCGAGGAATCACACAGAAAATACATCGGTTTAAAAGGTGAAACTGCTGAATTATTTAATTCAGTCCTGAAAAACACCTGATCACAGCAGATTTTACACTGATACAAGTAAAACCCAACTCATTAAATTGTTTGCAGACACTTTTATAAGGATATGACACTTCAGAAGGAGAGGATAGTGCTGTTTGTGTCAGGAAGTTCTCCAAACTTCACAGCAGATGTGCCTGCAGAGAGGACAACAAAACCAAGGGGACGGCTAATGGAACACCCAAAACCATGGGCTCTAGCTAAAAATGAAGGAAACCCAAAACCTACCTCTCTGGACAGTACAGCAGGCTTTGAAAGCATTTGTATTTTACAGGCAGAGAAGTTAAAACGTAAGACATATGCAGAAATTATTTGCAGAATTCCAGCTTCCAGCTTCAGGCAGGACATCTACTCTGGAGTTCTCCCAACAGCTGGATTCTGATACCAGCTGTACCGTTGTCAACTTACAGACCCAGCACGTACTCACCACAACCTTAGGAAAACCAGGTATTTATAGCACTTGTTTCTATATTTTACAAGTTGATCTCTTACATGGGATAATCTGGATGACTCTAGCTTTCTTCATATTGGCTGGAAGATTGCCAGTTCGCATGTTTTCTTTCATTATTCGAACATTTGTTAATTTCTGTAATAAAACACACAAATGAGGATAAGGGTTCATTGGAACAGAAGTGGCTCTCGCCCACCACGTCCTGTACTCAGAGGGGGTTCCCAAGGGTCTTTATTAACACGGTCAAAACCAGACTGACTTCTCACAAAAGCCACTTCATTGTCCTGTCCATAAGAATGAATTAAGAGAAACAGTCATGTAATTTTTGCGTACTGATAACTATTTAAGAATCTGAACGTACTCCCAAGGCATAGCAATCGAGTTTAAAGGTTGTGCAATGATAACGGATTTTAACATCTTGGGTCTGTGTGTTGTTTGGAGTTTTTTCTAAGACACTTTTGGACTATGTGAGCGTTGTTTCAGAAGCACAGAGTGCCCATTCCCTTTGACCAGGTCTCAGTTTCTTAAATCTGGCATTTAGATATTTAGTTTCAACAAAGCAGCCACTTTTGAAAATACCTTTTAATGAAAAGGTCTGCCTACCATTTTAGCGAATTATTTCATTTTGTTCTTTGCAGCCTTTACACCGGCAGAGGCAGACTGACCAGCTCACCGCCTGCCATTTCCCTCCAGCAGCAGCAGCCCCCAACCAGGAGCTTTGCCAACAGGCACCCCAGCCAGCCGGGCACTCGGTAACTGGCTTTGCATTTCCACGTTGTTTCCAAGTACTAGAAAAAAATTCTCTTGTACAGCCTTCACTTCCTTTACAGTCAAAACATTGACTGAATTCATAGTCATATTAATTTCATTCATATTACTATTATTGCAACCCTGTTCAGAGTATTAACACTCCGCTCCTTCCTTCCTGCATCTCTCTCCACTGGGCTGTGCTCTCCCTGCCGTACATCACCCTGTTCCTGGCACAACCAGGTTGCACGACTTCATCATGGACTGCCGGCCACCAAGTCCTGCAGCTTGGCTCTACACACTTCCAAGATTTTGCGAGTGAAGGGACCAATATCCTTTATTATTTATTCAGTTTGTGCTGACAGCATTCCCAGGACACGGAAGACAAACACTGCTCTTTTGCCTCAACTATTTTTTTATAGCAGAGATTACTCACCCGTGAGATTGTGCACGATAACAAAACAACAATAGGCTGCTTCTGCTGGGGTGGGACTTACCAGAAAATAATTATGGTTAGACAGCTGCATTCCAGAAACTATTTAATACACATTCAACTTCAATAAAAATTAATTTAATTTTCAAACGGCAAGCAGATTTTCAGGCCTGTATTTGCCAGGTACTGAGCTGCAGGAGCATATCTCAATTCCAGTAAAATCTCTAGTACTGGCAATAAATTCTAGAAAATAAACCCCTAGCCTCTGAGAAATTACTTTTCAGCTACTCTGTAATACTACGTTCAATAGATTTTACGTCAGAGACTCCCATACCAGTTACAACATCGCTCTACTCTTTTTCTGGTGTGGGTGGGCTCATTGCTCCTGGGCCAACTAAGTGCTTTTCAGAATACGAGGCAGAACTAAACGTTGTTCTTTGCACTTTAATGCAGCCTTGCTGGCACAGTGGGCAGCCAAAACAAACTTAGGAATTCTGGAAAAAGCAGAATACTTGATGTTTTTGCTTGCTTCCTCCCCTCAGGCAGCTCAATAGTTTTGATTTTTAGACTTGTTGATCAAAAATAAGTCTGGTGATGTAGCATTTTCTTTTCCCAGTTCCCAATTTCTGATTAAATTAATCTTTTAAAGGAAAGAGAGCATTCTGGGTAACTCCTATATGTCATTTAAGGCTTTAGACCTGTATATAGAATAAATACTTTAGCATAGCAAAAGTCATAAAAAAGTTCTAGCTATTTCCTCAGGACAATAAAGTCTATTTTAAACAAGATTGCAAACTGCCAGTGTGGTTGCTTTCTGCATTTGAGGTTTCTCCACTAAACAGAAATGCTTTTCTTTTTTCTTTCCTCACAGGTCTGGATACCCAGCACGAGATGTGTACATTCCCTGCAACTCTCTCTGCCCTCAGTCATCACAAAGTTAACGGTCCTGCTGAGATGCAAATTAGGTGCACATAATCCAGCTCCCTCTTCCAGCATTATCTGATCTGGCATCTAGTGCAAGACTGAAAGAATAGTTCCATTTTTCTTTTATAAACAAACAAAAAGCATATAGGAAAAGGTCCGTACACCAACGCAGCTTTGAATGAGCATTTGCAGAACAGGATGTTAAGCAAGGCTCCATTCACTGACTCCACATGACCCATTCACAGCAATCGCAAAATAAAAGAAGTTGCTCCATTTTGATGGACCTTTTCTTCGAAGGTTACACTTTTCCTGCTTTTGAGGTGTCTTTCTGGCTTAAATGTTTCCACACTTAGATATTCTATGGCAAAAGACTTGCATACTTACTTTAAACTCTTCTTCTAGCCCTATTTTGACAAGGTTTGGCGCTGCGTTCTGTGATGTTTGTAGATGTTTTTCTAAGGATGACACATCTAGTTCCGTGTCACCGTAGAGGTAGTATTCAAGTAAGGCTTGATAAATGAAGGAGTATTGCATCTGGAATGAACACAGAGGCAGATAAGCATACTGCAAAACAAGGAAGTGAAACTACCAATTTTGGCACTTTCATCCACCTAATCTGGTCTACAAGCTACTAATTATCAAAATATACTTTAAGCTAAACCAGAGTTTTCCTGTCACATCGGTCACATTCTCTAAAATTCCTTTTTACGTGCATGGGGAAACCTGGACGTGATACTTAAAGATAACATGCCTTATGGTGGTCTTCACAGCCCTAACACGCTTTTATCTTCTTCCCCAGCCCCACCCTCCTACTGGGCTTTGTTCATTTTCCAATTATCTAGCTATGCAACAGGACAGGACGTACTGGGAATGCACATCAGAGGGGAAATACGGAAGGTCCACTTACATCAGTCTGAACCATCTGCGGACGCTGATTACGGATTCTTGAAACAAACTCAAAAACATCAACTTTCTGCTCCGTGTGCATCATGTCTATGATGGCATCTATAACGATAAACGTGCCTGTGCGACCCACGCCAGCGCTTGAAAAGGAAACAAAACCAAACAAAAACCTCTCTGGAATTACCAAGTCTGCAGGAATTGCTACAGCAATGACACAGGGAGAGCTTACACTGTTTATACTAGATGGAAATATCACTGTGAAAAATAAAATTTGATTTATCTTAATGACAGTAAAAAACCCAAGGTGTGTAAGTCTTTAGCATAAAAAGTCACCTCTTAACAGCTTGGAAATTACAACATCAGAATTCTATTAGAAAAGAACTTTGGAAAAAAATGCTGCCTGACCAGCTAGAATAATTCAGTCCGAGATGAAATTTTAAATATTTTTTCTTATCTTTTCATTCTTTTCTGCTTGGTTGCTGTTGCATGCTGCTTAGATACTAGTTACTTGGTCTTGCTACAAGTTCTACGCTTCCCAGCACGGCTGTCCCAAATTATTATTTTTTTTAACATCCTTGAGCACCACGAGAGGGAGCACGACCATCACAGATGACATCACTCCAGCACGTTCAGCCCTTCCTGTCAGAGGAAAAGGGCATGGCATCCTGTGCCAGGCATTCACCGCTCGCCTCTAACCTGCTCTCAGCTTACTTTGTACAGCAACCGCTGTCATATCCACAAACACCTTCTGAAACACGACCAAAACGCCCTCCGTCCTAGCACGCTCAAAGATACAGATCAACTTCCCGCAAGGAAACGTTAGGTTTTTAAATAACACCAGAAAAAAGAAAACTTGCCTGCCTAATATGACTTAGTTCATACCCACGTGCACATACTTCCAACAGCAAATGCCACGTGAAACCAAAGCCCCGAAGCCCTCCTGTTCCACCAGTCCAGAGGGACGATGGAGACTAGCGGAACCATGGAGTACCACGGACCTCCACCAAAATTTCACGGAACTTCTTCACGGTGAACAAGCCCGCTATAACCTTCTGCCTCCAAATTCCTTTGCGTTTAAATCAAACTCTCGCTTCCTTTCGGTCTCGTTTGACCTCTGCCGCCACAGACGAGTCCACCTCGAGTCCCCCTGTCTTGACTTGCTGCTTCCAGAGATTTTCCTCTTCCTGCGTGCCCTGGAAACCACCTCTGAGCATGGGTCGCTTATCGCCAGTTCACACTTGTCCTTCATAGCTCAGTCCTGTGAGCTTTTACCCACTGCAACCCACGCTCAGCTTCGTCAGTTCCCTTCCCATTACAGATCTGATCCCTTTTGCACATCCTTGTTGCTGCCCCATGCCCCTGCCCCAAGGTTACCTGGCTTCCGATCAGCACCTAATTCAATCCTTGCATGTTCCTGCTACAGCTGGTAATTTCACCAGCCTTGACATTTGCCTTGGAAGTTCCCTGACTTTATCCATCCTTAACCTACTCAAAAGTATCCCTTACGCAGCTATTCCTCAATGTAGCAATCTGCTCACTGAAAAATTAGATTTCTGAAAACTTCTGGAAAAGAAAAGAATTGGCAGAAAATCCAGCTCCCCACCCCCTGCCCTTTTATCTGCTCTTCTTTACTTCCAAATACTAAATTAGTGTTTCATCAACTTCCAAAAGATTCCGATCGAGCAGTTTTTGTCAGGATGACTGGGTGATACTCTCATAAAAGCTCACTAAAAATGGATGGTTACTCACTATCAATGAGTTTCCCTTTCCTTTTTTCAACAATTCAATAGTGTCATATCCTGAACCGTAGTGGAAATTAAGTGTCACCTCTCTCGTTCTTGATTTCTAATGCAGGCTGAAGTACGGCACTAGCCCCTAGCACTGACACATAACAGTGTCACTGTGTCCCTTTGGACCATGATATTTAAACCTCTGCAGATTTTTATTAAGATATTTTCTGTTTTCCTTTATTTTGTCTCTACTTTTGCTCATTAAACTAAGTACAGCATCTCTTGGTAGTGCAAAATAAAGCTGAAGCCCAGTATGAGTCTCCACCGAACATCACGACAAAAGGCTATAAAAATATTGTGGGTTTCTCAAAGGTAAGACTATGTGAGACTACTAAAATCTTCTTTTTTAATTTAATGCTTTTCTTTAAGTCTCTTATATATGCCACCTGGGAGAGAAGATGAATCCTAGCAAGGCAAGATCTGGATGGAAATGAAGAAACAAAAAGGCTGGCTTGGTTGGGACAAACACGCTCTTTTTTTGACAGTGAACACTTCAAGGACTCTCGGAGAGTGTTTCTAGACATCTGACACAAGCAAGAGAAAAAGAAACATGTACAGCAATCTACAACCATTTCCTTAAAAACAAGATCCAGAAAGACAAAGCTGCTATTCTTTTCTTTTTATTCTAACCTCGCTACGATAATTGCTCCTGAAAAGACACTTCTCACTCAGTTGTGAGCTTACAGTTGCTATAGAGACTGCAATTATTCTCTGAAAACTGATTTGGAGTTTGTTTGTGGTTTCATTAACATAAGATCTCAAACAGTTTAGCACAAGCCTTTAATAGAAGGACGTTCATGTGTGTGTGACCGAATGAGTGGGAATATGTTCTGTATTGGTATGTAGCACATTTTTGAAACTGCAGCATTTCAGTCTCTTAAATGCAAGTCTTTATTCAAAACTTTCTAGGCACTTAATGGATAATTTACATAGCAAACTGCAATTTTATTGTGGGAGAAGTGGGGGATGAATTCTCAGAGGAGCATTTTGTGGCAAAGGTCACATATTTGTATTACGAGTCTGTTTTTCTGACAAAGAACGTATTTATACCAAACACTGGACATCACTCAGATAAAAAAAGAATAACCCAAACCAACAACTTCTGTTTCAAGTATTAAAGTGACAGCAAAGACAGATCTTTTGAAATCACTTTTACCCTGGGCTCTCAAAAGGCTCAGCATATTATTTCCCTTTACATAGATAATTACAAATAAGTAAGTAAATATATATACACACAAACTTTGTAGCCTATGAACAGAAGATTAAAATTTAGCTGTAATATTATACACGTAACTCCAGGCCAAGCTAAGAGAATGGCTTGACGAGCACATACATACCTACAGTGAACCACAATTGGTCCAGCATGGGCAGGATTCAATGTTTTGACTTTCTTCAGGAATTTCAGCATCCCAATAGGTGTGAAAGGCACCCCAAAATCAGGCCAGCTGGTAAAGTGAAGCTGTGTAACAAGCCTCGGAGCTTTACAGCCGTCATGAAGCTGCAGGGAACACACAGACTCAGAGTTTGACATTTCATTTTTCATTCAAAGATTTCTAAATAAACTGCTGGGTTATTTCTGCCTTTAATTCCTGCAACATTTGGAGCCTAACACAAGAATTGGAAATTTACAGTATATGTAAAATACAAGCACTGAGCAAAGCTACCATGCATTCTTAAAATGCATCTTTGCAGTGAAAACTGGAATAATCCCAGGATAGGATTGCAAAGAGTAAGACTCACAATTTATGTTAATAATGGATCAAATTTTAAGTCCTTTTTATAACAGAATCATAGAATGGCCTGGGCTGGAAGGGACCTTAAAGACCACCTAGTTCCAACCTCCTGCCACAAGCAGGGACACTTTCCACTAGACCAGGTTGATCAAAGACCCATCCAACCTGGCCTATTTCATTTATAAAATCCTCACAACGCTTCTTTTAGCAGCCTCAGCTGAAACTCACAACAGCCAGTCTAAACGTTCAGGACCTGCATTGCTATGAGAAGCCAAATGCCAGCTCTTGCCATATCACGTATGAAAATTGAAAGAAGGGCTGTGCCTCTAACAGCCAACGACCGACAGGTTCATGACCAGACCTTCTACTCTTCAAGAACAAACGAGAAGATGTTACCGAAGCAACAACAGCAGAGTTCAGCATCGTTTCACCTGCATGCACTACACACAGCCTATCTCTCAGGTTAGAAAGCGTGTCTGTCTCCCAAGCTTCCAGCCTGTTAGCCAGGGTCAAGGCCTGGAGAAAGCCAATTGGTTTTGTAAGATGCCTTGCCTCCATCAAGGGATAAATCAAGCCTGAGAAATGCATTCTGCCGAGATCAACAAGGGAAAGGCAGCCAGGTCCATTCATGAAGTTTCCAGCCCTTTGGCTCATCCAGCACGTATGTCTCTGCACCATTCTTCTTTCCCATTCTGCTTTCTGAGCAGTTTCTCTGAGCATTTTTGTCAGTGATGACTAGTCGCACCAAAGCGATCTCCATGCTGAATCTGCAGAGTTCGCTTTACAGTTCAATACTTGTAATTAATGCGGAATGAATCCACCCCTATTTTGAAGGCTTCCAAGCTGTCTGTGTAGTTCTACGCAGCTAGATGTGGTTCATCACCTCTCACCAGCCCATATTGTCTTCAATCTTCAGTCTAAATTAGATGACCGATCTAAATTACCAACAGAGTAGCCCTTCATTCAGAGATCTCCAGCAGTTTGCTCCCATACAAGGCTACACACTGTAGACAAGAGCAAAGTCAGCCCCACCAGCTCCCTTGTGATCTAAAGCTTTAACTCATGCCAGCGACCAAGGACACACCAGAAATCAAGCTGTAACACTGGGTGACGTTGGCCAACCAGATGCCCAAACACATCCAAATCCACTCATTTATTTATCAAACAGAAATCAAGCTGTAATACTAGCTGACGTTGGCCGACTAATATCCACAGATTACTCCAAATACCCAAACATATCCGAATCCACTCATTTATTTATCAAAACAACTTGTCCCAAAAAAGGTCAAGACACTGCTCCTGTGCTCCCTCACTGACAGTCACAGGGCATGACGTTCTGTGGCCCTGGGCTACAGGCAAGAAGAAACTGAGCAGAACCTCTAGCAATCCCTTACACCGCCGCTGATGCTATGCCTGCTGACCCGCAGAGCTTGCCTCTGCGTAGGCGAGCTGCTGCACCTTTCTCCGTTTGCAAATACGTTTAACTAATTTCCTGACTTTTTTATGCAAATATTCGACGTTGTAACAATTTGCTTTAAAAACTGAAATGAAGACCCAGCTAGAGCATTATTGTTACTTACCGACTGAACGCAGAACTTGCGGATGGTGTAGTCCACCAGAACTATGCAATCCTCCACGGACACGCGGATATTTCCGTAAGTCCAGCACCCTTGGTCAGGCCAATACTGATAACATTTTTCCTGTACAAAGGTACGGTGAGTTTTATAAAACAAGCCTGCTTTCATTGTTGGTCACCCATCAAATAACAATGTTATTTGAAAACAGTGTATGTTATGCATAAGAGCATGCAGAGTTTCTCATCTGGCACAATACAGCTTTGACACTTTGTTAGCACTATCGATGTTTAAATTTATGCAGGGAGGGTGAGAACAGCTTTGAAGTTGTTTTTTAACCTAGCCAGACCTAAACAGCTTTTGGTTTGCTTTGGTGTTTTTGTTAGGTGGTGCCTAATTGTGGGAACCGTGATGTCTTGACTCTACGTTTAAGTGTAGTCAGTGAGAAGTGCGAGGCGGTTCTCATTTGGAGTCATCAGCAACATCCAGATGTAGCCGTTCTGGCCTCTCATATTGGGAATGGGCTCTTCTTATGGACGGCCTTTGCTGTTTGAGCTTCACCAAGCAATGGTATAACTGCAGCAGAATAAAGCAGAAGCACCACCGCAAACAGGCAGACAAGGAATGCCCACCCTCCCAACCGCGGTGAGCTGACAGTGCCTGAATTACTTTTTCGTTATTGTAAAAAAGGCACGAAACAGGTACGAAGGCCAGCTGTCACACAGCGATACGGCACATCGTGTCTCACGAGTGCACCCTCACCTCCTCCCCAAGGCCAGCCACTGCTGCTTACCCCCGTACTTCCCCATTCGCAGGAGAGGTTGCCCTTGGAGGGTAAGACAAGCCCAGCTCGCCAGCACTCCCTCTCCTTGCTCCCACGATCACCACGGAAACACAGGTTGGTTTTTTTCTCAGGCATAAATCTGTGAGGACTTTATACATATTTCAAACAAGAATGTAGCATGCCTAGTGTGACAAACTGTCCCCCAGGGGAAAAGAAAATAATTTAAAAGTATCTTTTATGTTTCTGATGGTACATTTCCTTAATGTTTTAACTTGGCTTCTCAAGTCTGCGAAGCAGGAATGAAGCTAAATGTTTCGTGTTTGTAATGTGCATCTCAGCATGCAGCCAGTACGTGTAGAAAGTCTCTCACGATGGGAGGAGTGAGACACATGAGGAGGAATGGGGGGGCAGGAAGGAACAGCATCACTCTCACAAAGCAGCAGCTTTGGTTTTCTAATTGTTTTGTGCATGTGCCAGAAAGAATTTTGAAACCTAATACTCAGAGGAATGAATACAGTTTTTATCTTCATTTGTAACCAAACCCACCCATAAGCACAGCCTTAGAGTGTGATAAAAACACAGGCACAAGAATTTGCCTTTGGCTATGGAGGACAAAATCAGCCATCAGAATTTTTTCACTCAAGATCGGCTTACAGAAATTTGTATTTTGGAAGTGAAACCTCTACATTTATGAGTAGAAACTCAGATGTGCTAACAGGGACTGGAGAAGGAAGTGGTCAGAAACGTGACTGGCCAGACACAGCGGTCAGGACTGCTTTTGGAGCACGCTCTCCTCGAGACATCCCAAAGCAAACTGAAAGCTCTTTACCTCTTTTCTTTCTTTCAGGTTGGTTAACATGACGATAACAGCCGACTTCTGCTCCCATATCATCCTCCAGAAATCATTAACTGTTTCTTGCTTTGGTCCTGCAGGCAGAACACAGCTCTGCTCAAGAGGGGTGATGGAGACCAGCGAATCACAGTGTCAACAAACAGCCCCTGGCACTGGGTGCCCATGCAGACCTCTGTTTACTACAGAGTGCTCAGGTTTTGATTATAACACAGGTTTCTTTAAAAACAAAACAACCAACCAAACAAAACAAAAATAAAACCAAAAAACCAAACAACACAAAAAAAACCAAAAACAAAATCCCAAACCGCTTTTTTACACAGCCATATGTGCTCAAATCTACATTTCTTGCAGATATCGCCTCTCTTGAAATATTATTAACACTCCTTTAAGTGGACTGAGGCAGGAGCATCATTTAGGATTTCTACGTTGCAGCTCTCCCCGACACCAAGGTCCAGCATTACCTGTGACCACAATGAACCACTGCCTGAGAGCTCCTTGTCATGCTGGGCAGGGCAGGAGTGTTTTTGAAGGGCAGGGGCAGCTATTGCTTTGTGCCTGGGACTGTGGTGACAAAGCTCCCCAAATTTGTGACTCAATACAGCACAAGAATTGATGTGAAAACGCTAATTTCTGTATCAGGATTGTTCAGAGAGAATGTATTATCAGTAGACATCAATTTGCAAGAGAACAAGGCGAGGGTGGAGGGAGGAAGGCGAGCCTCTGCACTCCGAGCAGCACCTGCAGCTCTAAAGGCAGTGGGTTATACCTCATGCTCAGTTTAATTTCATTTCAACTGTAGCCTCTAAATCACACCTCACATTTGGCCACCATATGCAGCTGAAAATAACCTTTAAACCAGGTCTAAAATTAAATATGTTCAGCCAAAAGATGTACAGACTGAAGAAATGAAAATAAATTACCTTGTGCTGCTATAAATTTATTCTTCTCTTTATAACCCTATGGAAATAAATATCATAGCAGTTAAAAGATGAAATGCCAACATATGCTAGCAGAAAAATACTTATTTAACTCACAGACAAAGTTTGCAGTTTGGCCAACAGCGGACAACTGACAACTTACATCTATATACGATGCATTAATGTAGTCTGAAGGTGGGACTCCATCGATTTGGGTCAAAATCACTCTGGAATGATCATCTAGAAGAAAACATATTGCAAACACATTTGCATGTTAATCAATCTGCAAAAGGAAGCAGGAGGCCAAGCTAAGCACACACTTCCCAAAACAGCTCTCTCCCATATTGTCCCTAGTTCTCACCAAGAAACATTCTCCACAAACGTCTTGCTTTGCTCCCAACACCTGGAGGCCACCAGGACTGTAGCTCTACACTATGGAAGCCCAAACTTCTCCATATTTGCTTGCCCCAAACTAACCTGAGATCCTAAAACATCCACTTGACAGTGTAATTCTCTACCCCACGAGAACTAAGGCTTCATAGCGCTGCACCTGAAAAGCACTGCATGAAAACCTACCAGGAGAAGATCAGTACTAGAGATATGCCATAAACCAGACAGGTTTCATACATACAACGTATAAAGAACATTTGGACCAAAGTAATTTTATTACTTGAGTATTTTCAGCAAATGAACACTGCTACAAGCCTGCTCAGTACCAGAGTTAACTGTCTGATTGAAAAGAAAAGGTAATGTCTTACATGGCAGGATGTTAGGGTATCTGTTTTTCTCCCTGTTTTCTTCCTTATTTGCCATTTCAAATGTTCCCTGCACATATCCAGGTGTTAACGACTGGGGAAAAAAAAAAAAAAAAAAAGGATAGAGAAGTCAATGTGTTAGAAACCCCCTGACTCTTGACTGTACATGACTTAGAGAAAATCTGCATTTATACATGTTGCCTTGGACCTAACAGAATTAAACATATTTTACTCTTTTTTTTTTTCCCCCCAATAACTTTCATTACTCTGTAACAGGAAACTACGTCCTGCCAGATTTCACTACAGAAAATGAGTTCAGCAGTTTTGGAAAAATAAGTAATTTTTCCACCAGAGATCTCAGTTATTTAGAAAATTGTTACACTCTGAGCTGCTGCTTTAAGCTGCCATCTGCCGTGGTGATTCAGCGCGCCGTGACCCAGTCGCGTGGATGCGCCGCTCCGTCGAGCTCGGCTCCAACAGCCACTTTTAGCAATAACAGTTGGTTAAATAATATAAATAGGGTTTGATTGTTAATAGCTGTCTGCTAAGAACATTAAATACCAAACATCTTGCTGAGACCCACAGGTGAGGGCTCAACTCTGGCAGAAAGGGAAGAAGAAAAAAATAAATGGCAATTCTTTCCTGTTGAAAGTCGCTGTAGGAGCACAAGTCAAATTCTGCAAGTAATCAGCAAGATCTAAGACTGCGGATAAATTTAGTCAGGCTTAAAAAAAAAAAAAACCCAGCCTTGCAGAGCAATCAAATGAAAGGAAGAAACGGAGAGGAAGAGGGTGAAGATGAAAACAAGGAGGTGCCCAAGGTGGAGCCCCTCCACCACCACAGCAGAAGCTGCTGAGATGCCACCACCGGGGCCAAGCCGCCGAGCCCAGGCTGCAGCGGAGCCCAGGGCAAGGGGAGAGTCAGAAAAGGCACCGTTCATCAGAGACATGGCACGAGGCTCCGGCCCTGTGCTTTCACCTGCCCCCTCACTGCAAACGGTGTAATGAAACTCGGTTCTTGTTTACGTTTCTTGCATTGAACTCCTAAAAAACCCCGTGTTGGCACGTTGGATCCCACCAAGGTAAAATCCCAGCAGTTTGGGAACACGCAGCCACCTTCTCCCACCCTTCTTCTACCTCCCACTGCCCAGTCTGAATCACGTAGGGGAAAGGAAAAAAAAAAAAGGGTAAAGTGACTGTACAGCTTAAAGCAGCTATCCCTGCTTGCCTGGCGGAGAGCAGCACTTGGGTTTCCCCCTCAAAAGCAACAGTCTGTGTTGTCAGGGTGATACAGGATAAAAGCGGCAGTTTGGGGAAGACTTCTCCACCACCACAGAGGAAACAGCAACGTGCGCTTGTGGGTTTGGTTGTTTGGGGTTTTGTGCTTTTTCTTTTTTTTAATATCGCTTAAACTTGTCAATGTAAGTAAAAGAACAGAAAGTGAAGCTTAAAAAAAGGGTTGAAAACCAAAGCTGCTTTTAGCAACCTGCTTAATTCCTTATTTGAATGAACCCCATGGTTTTCCTAATTAAAATACAATTTATACAACACAGAAGCTTAATTTCCGTTTTACATTAAAAGAAATAATTAGCACTTCAAAACATGATTTCTTCGAACTTCAAAAGTCAGGCAACAAATTCCCAATAAAGAGCAACAGAAGTTCAGCATCTTCATTTCAAAAACTCATGGAAAGTAATGATCTCTGGCACACCACCTCCCCGTTCCCCGCTCCTTACTGCTGCAAGGCCCCGGCCCTCCCTAGGTACCTCCCCGTGTCACACTGCGCGGCCCCGAGCGGGACCTGCACCCCAGTGCAAGGCCACAGCCCGTTCCACTGCTCCCACCCATCCTCAGAGCGCAGGATGTGATTCATCGAGGACACGCTTCATCATGTCCTCTCCATCACCCCACGAATCACGAGGAGATAATGAGTCTTGGCGGCGTCGGGTCATCTGCTGCCACCGCTTCACAGGAATCTGCCATCTCATCTGCTCCCGCTTTGCAGGAATCCTAAAATCCCTCTGAAGCTCCGGAGGGGCTCGATCTACGCCAGCATCAGCTCTTTTTCTCCTTTTTTTAAACTGAATGAGCCACAGGGACATCTTAAGTCAAAATTAAAACTTTCAAAGCAAATTCATACAGGAAGGTTTTCAGACATTAATCTGAAAATCAAGGCAATAAGCTACCCATCACGAACTTCCAACATCCAGCTCATCTTGTATTGTGGATGATAAATACATCTAAGGGCCTATACAGGCAGGAATACGCGGTTTTCAATTTTTTTCCCTCTTTTTTTTTTTTTTTCCTGTGAAGAAAGAACACACTCTTCCTAGTGCCCTATGTTCACAAAGGAATCAAATCATAAAAAATGAAGCAACTGAGAGCAGAGGGAGCCTCTGCTATCCTCAGGATATAAATACAATAAGTGCAACACACTTCTTAAGAGTAATTTAGGCTTTAAGGATAAAAACACAAGTATTGAAGAACACCACTAGGTACATAAATCTAAGAGAACTGTCCTCAAAAATCCTTTCCACTGACTGTGTGTCATCACCTATCAGCACTTGCTTTGTTTTACTTTTCACCAGAAAAAAACCCCATGGGACCAAACTTCTCTGGCTGGTGCACGTGCCTGGCCAGTGCTGCCTCACCCCACGCACCATTTTCGGCCTCAATCTGTTTCAGATTCACAGCGGAGCCCCTGGATCTGTGTTCCCAGGGATGCCTGGCCCTCTGACATGTTAGATCCAGCTGCGTGAAGCAAACACCACAGCGGGCAGAGACCCCCTTGTCCATCCCCATCAGCCCAGCATCCCCAGCCCGGGGCTGCAGTCAGGGTCCACCGCAGCTCAGCACCTCCCGCCCAACAGCTTCTACAAAGGGGACAGCTTTGGACCCTTCCAAAACCTGCAGGACTTGGCAGCTACTGCTTCGAGGGGCAGATGCGGCTCTAACCTCAGCTGGTGGGAGGATGCAGCCGAGTTCAGGGCTTACACATGCTGGGGGTGCTTTGGAGGAGAGGTCACCACAGAGATGCCTGTGCTGAAGGTTCTGGATTTCTCAGCCCCTTTCCTTCCAGCGCTGCAGTGACAGGCTTCTGTTTGTCCGCTTTCCTGCTTTATGCTCCAGTATCAATCATGAGGATTTCTAACTGCCTTCCACCCTTTCCACCTCAGGCTTGAGCAAAACAGTCACATGTCCACTCAAGCAGCCACAGGAGATACAGTGGGAACAAAAAAGCCCAACCAACAAAAACCCACACAAAGGATCAAGCAGACTTCATGTACTGCCACCCCCCATCTCTGCTCAGACTGCTCGTTTATGGGAACTGGACCCCAGTTTTCAGACTCAGCGCTTATGTGCGGACAGAAACTCACATGCTCACAGCACGGTACAGAAAATGATCCAAGCAAAGCAGGTTTTAAAAATAAAAATAGATGGCTTGTTTTCGCTCCTAACTGGAGAACAAATTAATCAGGAGAGTCAAAATTCACAAGTGCACATCTTGTCAAATTAGTTTTCACACTCATTTTGTTGACTTTGATAAATATCTCCACAATGCTCCCTCTCTGATAAGGGCAAGGAAATTATGTGTTTTAAATATATCATCAAACAAATTGCAGATATAAATATGATACCAATTAAGAAGGTAACTTAACAGACTGCGTAATCAATGCGTGCCTAGGCTTTAACAACTCCATATTTGACATTTAAGCTACTGCTCTGTGCAGCTTGCTTCTGCTGTGAAGTGAAAAGAAATAATTAAAAGTATGGAAAAGGCCCCCAAACGCAGACGTGTGAGAGCAGACTCATTGCGCCACACTTCTCCATAGAAACTGGCCCTGCAGCAGCTCGCCACAGATCCCAGTGAAGACTCATGAGTATGACCACATGCGACGGAAGCTTCGGTTATGGGCAGAAAAGAAGATCTGCTTTCTGACCAAGGCAACACTTTAAAGAAAAACTTTTAAAGTTGAGATACTTCAAAGAAACGTACGTGCTGGGGCACAGGGCGCTGCAAATAGGGAAGCAAAGGGATGATAATAAAGAGCAAAAGGTCAAATTATGGAAAAAAAAAAAAAGTCAAACCTCACTAGGGCAATATTAAAGGTCATGCTGTGTCTTCTCCTCTAAGAGCTTCTTCCTATAGAGGCGAAACACTCAAGACTCCCAAAAAACCACGCCACCACCTTCAAGAAAATCAGTGCTAAGGAGATTTACATTCAATTTTCCTCTCCTCCAGCTTTCAGGCAAAACTAAAGAGCTTCTTTAAATGTTAGCAAGTGTCGCACAGTTTATATATTACCAGTTTGGCATCCCCGTATCATAGCAGTCATTCACGTTGCAGATTTTGTCCGGATCAAGGCTTACCAAGCGTGACAAAGCGCGGATGGACAGCACCAGCACACTCACACGAGTGCTCAGGCTCTGAGACACCAGCATCATGCACCACTCTTACAAAAACTGTTCATACTTGCGGGTGTTTTGGTTTGCCCCCCACTTCTCGCCACGCAGCCATCCGCTCCAGCATGAGCGCTTACATTAAACTCCTCCCTGAAGAGCTTCCCTTCGTCTGCTGATCGCATCCGTATTTCCTCTTCAAGATTTTCTACTGGAATAGGGAAATACTTCTTTGGGCCCGAGGGAGACCTACTGAGCAGCATGACCCGTTGCTGTTCTGTCAGGACAAGGAAAGTACGTGTTACAGGCATGTCCAGAGCAACAGGTAACAAGCTATTACCAACTATAAATTAATTTTTGTGCTGGAAGATGCCAAAACATACTTCTCACACAAGACTTCCATCAGTGATAAAGCTGATTTGAATGAAATAAAAACCCCAAACCACAGGCTAAGTAGTTGCTTAAAGAACAACCACTGGTAAAATGAATGATTTCTGTATCGACACCAGATTAAAACGTGGCCAAGTTTTATGTAGAAAAGTAGGTTCCTTCGGCTGACAAAGAGCGGACCAGCCCAGAGCTGCTCTGCCCCAGGGCTGGGGCTGCAGGGACAGCTCTTCCCGCCCGCCACCAAAGGGATGCTGCCAGATTATTTCACTTGTGAAGGGGCAATAATAAAAAAATATCTTTAACTTGACAGTCCACAGAAAGCCTGCACCACGATGAGCTGTTGCTCTCGGCTGCCCCAGCCCAGCCCAGCCTGCCATGGCTCTGCAGCAGCACGGTCTGGGACGGGGATTGCTGCGGGCGCTTCCAGCCACCGGGACCTCGACTCGCATTGGGAAATAAAGCCCCAGGACCCCTTCACCTGCTGCCTTCCCCAGCATGACTGGCCACCTGGAAACCGAAACGTGTATCCCCATGGGCGGCTGGAAGAAGCGGAGGGATTAAACCCCCTGTTTGGTGAAGACAAGTTTTACTTACAAGCAGAGGCAAAGAGAAAGGCGGACCGCCTCCCTGCACACCAGTAACGATGGGGCTACTTCCAGCAGCTGCACTGGCAAAGCAAAACTCACTGCTTGCTGCACTACCCGTGGCAGGGATCGCCAAGCCGCGGGGCTCCTGTGCACAAGCACTGACCCAAGAGGAAGCTGAGGGGTATATTTAGAGGTTTGACTTTCTCTAACGACTGCCACCGTGTTTGTTAACCCCCTCTTCAGTTCACACGTAGCAATGTGGAACTGGCACAAAGCACACACGTCCTTCTTTTTATCATTAAGTGTTTCTCTTTGTTATGGCTAAAATAATTTGTAAGCAAGAAACAAAGAGCCCCTCCATATTTGCTAGGTTGGAACCGCGCCCCACAGAGTAGCCCACCTGAAGGGCTCCCCGCTAACAGAAATAAACCCAGCATGCTGAGAAAGCCAGGGCAACACATTTTAACTCCTGCGTGTGTTTTATTTTAGTGCCACCAGCTTACATTACTGCTCTATCTTATCCCCTTACTTTATTCTCTTTATGTTCAGGAACCAGCCAGTAATCTCACAGAGTTAAGAATCTCTTTTCCCCCTTTTAAGAAGAAATACTACAATTCTTTCTCTAAATACAAACATCACAGTGCTAGACACCTGGATCTCAGCTGGCATCCTAATAAAACATATACAAAGAGCATGATAAACATTTACAAAGAAGCATTTTCTGTATCACACCTTGAAGTGAAAATTATTTAAAACTAACAACCGAAAGTTAAGATTATATATATATATACATACTTAAATATGGACGTCTGGTTGTTCTTTTACACTATTTTCTCTTTAACAGCAATCCTATCACTTATATTATAAACAAAAAGCAAACATAACAGTAACTGAATTCCTAATCAGCAAACAAGTGTGTACATACACAAACAAAACTCACAAACAAAATTCAGACTGAGAAGGAAAGCAAATCTGCCCATACCTTGCTCTTCTAAGATCCCATTTGGCATCTTTTTGTCCCCAGAGTTCACAACAGCTTTCCTATGCCTTCTGAACCTGAAATACACACAGCACGTGAATCTGAGGAACTATGTTGAAAGGTAACAACCATGTTCCCAAATCAGTCTTTACTAACCATGTAATTCTGGAGAAACTCTTTCTGTTCATCTTCACGGTGAAGAGAGCCACCACCGCCACAGCACCCTCCACTACGCTGTGACGGCGTCTCCCGCCTCACCATAAGTACGCATTTCATTTCCTTGTTAGATCATATCGAAACAAAACTGAGCTAGTTCTGCATACAGAGCTCCACACAGACCTACCTGAAAAAATAGCCAGCCAACAGAATGAAAATGATGAAGACCAGGAGCAGAATCAGCATCGAAGTCAGTAGGTCCTTGTGTAAATTGTTCTCCTCTGTAGAGTCTACGTGGATTGAACACAACAAACGTGAAACATTGCAGACACGGATTGTCTAATCTGCTATAGAAACTCTGCTTGGTGTATCAAACCTCTGTGGTTCTCCACAATAATCTCCTCGTACTTACTAAAAGCATCACAAATTACTAAATACATGCAAAGCTGAAACTGGAAGTTCAGTTGTTTTCTTTTTCTTTCCCCCTGCCCCCTTCAAAAGCAGAACCATGTTAGCGGCTACTGAGTGTATCAAGGATGCTTTTTGGAATGACTGATTCAGCAACGAATTTACTTGTAGTTAGAGCAGGTTTAGTGGGTACAAGGTAGTAAGCTCAATTTGAAGCCCATTCCAAAGGTCTGCCACAGCACCCTTATGCGCATCCGCTGTTTCTCAGCTAGTGGGCATGACCCAGGAATGGTCCCCTCTGCCCTCGGCACGGATTTGGTGACCCCGGAGGTACAGTGCGTTCCACACACATCTCACTGAGCAGGCACAAACACTGCTGCTGGCTGCACCACCCTGCAGAGCACGCGCTGAGCATGATGGAGGGGGAAGCCAGGAGGGGACCGCGCAAATCGCAGTGTCTTCTATGGCTTATATCACATGTTGTCTTATATATATATGTTACATTATTTATAAGATGCTATAGAATATATTATATATAAGAAAAAGTAGGAAAGAGAAGCCTTAACAAATCACAATGGAGATTAAAAAATACTTCTTTGTTATATCTAGCATAAATTGCAAGTCTCATTCTTCTGTTAATAGTGGGTTTATGTATGTGAAACTTTACATTTGTTTCGTTATGTTCCTGTATCAATTCCACCAAACAGTTCAATATATAGCACATTAAAATCATTAAAAACCCACCATGTTTCATTTAAGAAAGCAACACTCTCAGCCTTACCCTTCAGCAAGCAAAACAAAACCCTGCTACCTGTTTTTCTTTCCAACTGGACGAGTAACTCCAAGTCAGTGTAACAGCAGTGGTGGAGGCCTTGCGGAGTGGGAAGGACGAGGCCTCCACACCTGGCGCCACAGCACAGGGAAGAGATTGATCTTCCCCCAGTTACAGCCAAGGGAGCCCCCATGGCGGGAGCCCCCATGGCAGGAGCCCCCATGGCGGGAGCCCCCATGGCGGGAGCCCATGCTTAGGGCATCTGCCTGGATGGTTCCCTGGGGGTCTGGACCCCCAGTTTCTCCATCGTTACACCAGCCTTCCTCAGCCTCCTTCATCTGCACTGTTCATAAATCTTACCAACGTACACAATTCCGAAATTAAGACAATTTTTGTTGCTGGTGGTGTGGTGGTTTTGGTTTTTTTTTTTTTTTTCTTTTCTTTTTGAAATAGATTTACACACTTTTAATGAGTTCTTCACCATTCCTACAGCAGTTTCCGAGAACTACAGCAGTGACTCTGCTAACACCTCTTGCATTCTCACCTCCCTAAACTCTGTGTTTACTTGCAGCAAAGGCTTTTTGAAGAGATCTTGCCACAAGCCTCGACATAAAATATCATGAAAGCATAACAGTCCAGTAAATATATAGAAGTATATAATGCCTGCAATATTACAGAAAAGAGCTCTATGCATAAATTGACTGTCCAAAACTGATTGCTGCGAAACCATTTGAGTGTTGATTTGTATCTTGTGAGCAGCTGGAAACTGTCCGGATGCTCAAGCAGGGTATTAGGGCACAGAAAATCTTCCTTCAGAGGCACAGGTGCATCAGGGGCATACAAGGAAAGAAGGGATCTCAAGTCAACATAATAGTACAAAGAAAGGGAAGGCCATAAAATATATGAAACTTGACATTTAAGTGGTATGTAAAAGTGACAGGCATGATGAAGCTGTAATCAGAAACCACCACTTGACAGGTTTTCAGAAGAATCTCTCTTGGAAGGAGTGTCTGGGTGAACGTGCAGCACCAGAACAGCTTAGCAATGTTGGTGTGGTGCTTAACAATCCTGTGCTCAGTGTAGAAACCAAGGTCTGACAAAGAAACAAAGAGAAAAAAATAAAAATCTACTTTTGCCCCTCACAGGCAAAAATGAGCCACTTCAGAAGCTTAGAAATTTCAGAATCGGTACCTCTGGATCCTCCAGGATTTAGGGGGTTTGCGTTAGTTCTCATCATTGGCTGTGTCAAGACCAGTGACACAAAGGGGGAAAAACAAGTTTGAGTCACGAGGGATTTAAAATTTCCTTCAAAAATCACCCGTCTCTTCCTTTCAGAAGAACTGATGTACTTCACCCACATTTTTGTGGTGTCTTTGGAAAACTGGTTTCCAGACAAACACAGAACGCCTCAATCCAACCCAGAAGGGAAGTTCAACCTCCTGTCAGACTACTGTCTATATTTCTTTCGTTCAGGACACAGCACCCCTGCAATGACTGATGCAATTCTCTGCATCAGGATCTCACCTCTCCTCCTACCATTTCACAAGGAATTTAGGTCAAAACCCACAGAGTCCCTTCTTGCTTCTACAGGGGCACGTCTATTTTCAAAGCCTTGCAGTGGCATATCAATGGCTTCATCTCTGCAGAGCCTGTGTGTAAGGCATGGTGTGGTTTTAAAATGTTCCAGTTATTGCGTATCTTTTCTTCATTATCTGCATCAATAATTTTTTTAAATGCAGCCCAAAAATTGTGAGAAAGTTACAACCAGGCTTAGGCCATTGTAGCCTCAGAGGCTGCTTGGCCAACACAACTTTTCTATGTATTAAGTGGGATCTTGATGGGAGCCTAAAGGACAGACCTAATTTTTTTTTTTCAATCGGTGTGGCTTCAAAAATTGGCAACCGAAACATCTGAGGAAAGGCACACAGAAGAGGCACATGCCCTCTACAGCAGACCTCTACTGCAGCCACCACCAGGGAAAATTTTCCTCTGCTCCAGCACGAAGAGAGCTGCCGCCCAAAAGCACAGGGCTTTCTGTTCGTGGCCACACAAAAAAGATCATCCCGAGGGTGGTTTTTTAAAGACATACAATGAAATAGTGACTTTCATGTTGACAAGAGGATTATCACCAGGAGGATGGTGGCAACCCCTCGTGCTTCCCCTGACACCCACCAAGGCTGACTCACAGGTTCTTCCCAGCTCCATTCCCGGTGCTGCCGGCCCAGCCATCTGAATGGCTCTTCCTGGAAACGTATCACGATTTCCTTCAGGGTTATGATGTTCCCATTTTCCCTATGTGTCAAAACCAGAACCACTCACAAGAAAAAAAGGGAACTACCAGCAGTGCAGGCACACCAGTAACTGCCTCACAATCCTCCCTCCACACTCTCCCAAACACTGAATTTCTTCATCCCTGGATGGGTTCCTTTGCAAGTAGGACCCGAACAGTAAAATAGCCCATAAATAAAAATGTGATTAAACCACTTTTTTCCTCCCTTCACAAAAACAAGCTGACAAGGCAAGGTGCATGGTTTGCCCTAGACAGCAAGTCAGGTGCCTGAAATTATCTTGGTGACTGATAAAAACCAGAACAGATATCGTTTATCTGAGCACAGGAGAAATCCCACAACAACAGGCTTTAATTATTCACAAGTCTGAACTTCTTTTCAAAGAACAGATAAGTTAATCCTCTACCTCTCCAAAACCAAAACTCAACTGCTCTCACCCATTACTTGGGTTAGATGTGAAGTGGTTTTCTCTCCGGGTGCGTGCTTCGTCTCTGCTGTGCCTTCAACAGACACATAAACGTCCTTTGAACAGTGCTCAACCTCCCACCGCAGGGGCTTTTGGGCTTTTTGCACCTCTGTTTTGGGTCAAAACTGTTGTTTCAGACATCCAACCCTGCAACGGACCCTGACCTCCTCTGACATTGATTTCACACGAAGAGTGTCTGTCACAACATCTTGACACAGACATCTGTCCCATGGCAAACCCACTGCACACAATCTTAAATAGTGCCACATTATAAAATACAGGATTATTAATAAAATTCTGGTCAAATTATAATAGAGGTGTTTTGTCACCTGCAGGCACAAAACCCGATGCTTCCCAGTTTACCACAATGTTGGTACTTGCATATAACACCTACCAAAGTAAACACATCCCCAACACGCGGGATACAGGAGCTCTTAGACATGTCGCTGCTGAAGAGCTCGGTCCAGCTTGCATCAGCTTCTGCAGCCAGCTTGCCTGGTGGCCCTGCAAGACCTCCCACGCTGATTTAGGGGATACTTCAGACTGGATAATCTATCACGCATGAGAGTGCTGAGTATCTTCCATATTGCTCCTTCACCGGTTCACATGTCAAAGCGCAACAAAGCATCTTTGGTTTTTATTGTAGTCTTTCAATGCTCCTCCCATGCCCCACAGAGCAGGTAACTCTCAAAATTCACTGAGAACTGCACAGAGCAGCAGAGCTCGCCAAAGCACGCACAGCCCCGAGACAGAAACCCTTTCGTGGACCACCTTGCTGGGGCACGGGGATGCTACTCAGCACAGACGCGCGTCTGGCACAGGCTGTCCTCATGTCACCCTTCAGACTCATGCAGAGGTGAATACACACTCAACTGACGTATTTCGGGTGGTCCTTAGTACTTTTTGTGCACAGAGGCATATTTTAAACGTCTGGATTGGGTGAGGAGCAGAGCTTTTACATTAGATTTTATTGCTTTAAAAACTTCTGGTGATTACCTTCATTTCGCTGAACTTTCTGTTCAGATTTAGCAGTGATTGATTTATTATAATTAAGCCTCTTGCATATCAGTATGTGCTTTCTATATGCTGAAAACCTATAAACTTTCATAAACTGAAAAGTTTACTCAGAAGTTGTGGGTGTTCCATCCCTGGCCATGTTCAAGGCCAGGCTGGATGGGGCTGGGAGCAGCCTGGGCTGGGGGGAGGGGGCCCTGCCCAGGGCAGGGGGGTGGGACTGGGTGGGCTTCGAGGTCCCTTCCAGCCCAAAGCAGCCCATGATTCTCTGATTATAAAAGGAGAACTCTCCTCCTTTCTCAGTTTTCATCTATCCACCCCGTCTCCTTGAGGTCTGGCTGAACTTGTGCTGTGATGACTGGGCAACAGAAATCCTGGTTGGCATGGGTGGCCATCGTGCAGACCAAGCGCCCTCATGCAGTTCTTGGAAAAGAAAACCCCAGCCCTGCAGAGAATTGCTGTTCCGCACCGTGCTTCGACTGCGGAGAACAAGCAGATATGCAGCTGATAACCAGGAGATAGGTTTGATATGTATGAAAAACAAAGCCAATTAAAAAAAATAATAAAGACAAGGGGAAAAGACAGGTAGGGAAGACAAACCAGTATCCACAGCCAGCAGTATCCGCACAGCGGAAGGCAAGCGGCAGCAAATGCAAGACCCGTGCCTGCACTTGCCACCCTGGAGCCGCCTGCCGCAGAGCGCAGCCCTGCCTGCCACCGCGGAGCAGCTGGCGTTGGAAGGAACCTTCATCCAGGCCAACCCCCCGCCCAAACCCACTGATTTCGGAAGTTCTGCTTTTCAAACTAATTCCTGAAATTGACTCTCTGCCAACAAAGCATCCCTTTGGCCTTTAAATACGAAGTAAAATGAGCCAGATTCCTGCTTCAAAACTCGTTTTTCTGCGGACGCCTCATTTTCTCCAGGAAAGCACCACCACGAGTCTAGCGTGAAAGCCCCCCCCTCTGGGTCGCGCCCCGGCTATCGTACAGCAAGGTTTCATTCTTTCTATACATTGCCTCAGTTAGAAATTCATTACCGCTGCATGTTAATACATTGTTACCAGAAAGAAATTGTAAATATAGGTATGAAACCCATGAAATATTCATGGAGTAAACACTAAAGGAAATTAAACATTTGAAAAGGACTTAAAAGCTTTACTACTACGACTCCCAAGCTGCTTTCACATTTAAACTATGTAACAAGCAAAAATACAAGAGGCAGTAAAAGAAGCCTGACTATGATTAATACCGAAGAAATAATTAATATTTGAGTAACCAGGAACTACACTGACAGTATCATGTACAAATAGTCTGTCACACATATTGATAGCATAAAGTTTTATCTACTTGAAATATACATTTCTTTATGAAAATCCAAATAAATAAATACTGGTTTATATTTATTTAATACAGTTGAATACTTTGAGTAAATGGCTGTCCAATTTCTCCAGTAAACAGCAGTGCAATAAACTCAGAATATTCTGATTTTATGAAAGCAAATTTTCATGGTAGCGATTTCACGGTACTCTTATAGGAAGTAAAACGGCATTAGTACTGAAAAATTGAGCCACACACCCCAGGTATCCAGGTTTCAAATAAGAATAAAAGCAGCATTTTAAATTTTAAAACATTTGTTGAATTAAGTCAGCTAAAATGATAACACGCAACAAATTACAGCTATTCCTTTCAGAATCAGAAGCATCTTATCTTTTTGGATCATTCATCAAATTAGCATGCAAAAGGAAAGCTGGATTTCTTTTTAGTATCCTTCAGTTCTTTCCATATTCTTTTAAACAGAGTTTTCTTGACACTTCAATCAAAAAAAAATAAAATATTTCTTTTGTATTAGTTCAATGGCTACCAAATGAATAACACAATCCTGTTATCTTGGAACAGCAATATACATGTGCGTGTACTTATCTACCAGACAAAATTCTTCTTCGCTTCTCACTGCAAAACAATTAAGGCTTTGATATTTAGGAAAAAACAATTAAGTCGTACTAATCATTTCTGAATCTAATCATATCACTGAAATAAAATTTTAATTAAAACACAGATGGTAAGATAATTCTTATCCGTATTTTCATACTTAAATTCAATATGATTTTGAATTAAGCTTTGACGATAAACTGCATCTGTGGAGAAACTCCCTTTTGACTAATTTTATTAAAATTCTGGGAAGTGATACAAATGATAGGTTACTTCCCTTTCCCAATTCCTATATTCTCACATATTCAGACCAATATTAGTAACTTGTTCTTCTACTGCTCCAGGTGTCAGAGAAGAAGCAGGGCACTGACAACTACTCAACAATATTTCGCAGAGGCATTTATTAGTAATTTTACACTTAGCTAAATTTTTATTTATACCAGCGATTTATTTACGTGGAAACCCCTAAGCAAAACAGCACTAAGACTGTCACTACTAACGGCAGAGCCCCTTGCTCCCCCCCTAACCCTCCGCTTCCCTGGCGGAGGTCTGCTGCTGCCCAGGCACAGCCGGGATCAGCGCCCCTCCACTGTGCTCCAGCCACATCTCGGTGAAAGCAAATCCCTTACAGCTAACTTACTACAACTAAGGACCAGAACATTCAAAATGGCCATCAGCTACGCCTGGCACATCACTCTCACTCGGCTCTCCTTCCATACAGGTGTAAAGCTCACAGGCAGATTAAGAACAAATCAACCAACCGACTCACCCACAAGAACACCCTCCCGTAAAGACTGGGTGTCAACAGCAGTCACCTGAAAGCTTATCAAGATTGCACCACACTGATTATATGGAACATCATCAGCTTTATTTCCCTTCAGTCAAGTCCACAGAGCAGCTATCCCTTTGGAAATCCCCCTCTGAGGCGAGCACAGCGTCACGCACTGCCAGCACTCACACAGCGGACCACTGCCTGGCAAACGCTGCTCACCAGCACAGGGGGTCTGAAGGATAGCTGCCCAGGTTTACGAAGGACAAGGTGCAAGTAAAATACACCATCCCATTACAGGACATAATAGCAGAGTCAGTATCTTAATTAAAAAAACCCCAACAAACCCTTATTTGACTTGAACAAGCCCCTCTCCAGGACTGTAAGGTGTTAGGATGTAGTTGTAGGAGGACTTGAAGCAAGCGGAAGAAATTCTGAAAATGGAAATGAGGATGAATAAAAGATGCTGTGGTGGACCAGTGGGTAGAAGATTGCTCTCAGGTCTTTGAAAAAGGCTTTTTTATTTTTCACCTGACCTAATCTTATGCAGAACACCTGCACTATTATCCTTCCCCTCAAGTCTTGCCTTAGACAGCTTGTATTGTTAGAAAACAGCAAGCATATAAAGGCCATCGTTCCTCATGTTGTTTAAGTATGTTCATCCTGTTATCTAACAGATAATATTTTTTTTTCATATTATCCGTGTCCAGGTCCCATTATGTTAAGAGATCCACACTGACAGCTCCTGGGGCACGGAGAGCTTGCAGCCCAGGCAGGAGGAGACATTCTGAGCTTCTCCACCTTTCCCAACGCTATCCTGTGATTTCCCGTACGTGGGAAACTGGAAGTAAAGTGTAGAGCACCAGCCATATGGAGATCAAATACAGAGGTCATCTGGCAAGATTACAAGCACATCAGTGGGGTCAAAGTCACGGAAACATACCCATATAGCACCAGGGGGACCTCACGAAAGTCCCTTTTTTCCACACCCACTCCCATCCCTGCAAATTAAGTGATGTCCTTACTTGTTGTTGTTGTTGGTTTTGGCAATTCAGTTCCATTGGGTGGTAAAGCTTGCACAAACAGAAAGCTAGCACAGAGCAGCGGGAGCGAGCAGGAATGTTCCATCCTGGTCCTAAAAGAAAATGAAAGCAAAAGATACATTTTTCAGGTCAGGTTACTATTGCATTTTTTCCTCACGTCATAACAAAGCTAAAATAAAAAGCAATGTTTACTTTGTATTTGTATACAATGTTATGAGTACATATATGTAAGTATACAGTGTTATACTTACAAGTATAAAACTTGTTTTATCCTCTCCCATTGCCTCATCACTTAACCTTTGGTTTTGATGCAGAAGGAAAAGCAAAATAGCAGTTCTGCACACTACGAATTCATTGAAAAAGTTTTAAATCCAAGAACGGGAAGATAACACTCAGCCATCGTTCAAAGACGACAGAAATCAGGCCAGAAAAGCTACCCTACACCAGCAGAACACAGCAGCTGAGGGCACGGAAGCAAGGAGCCTGGAAGTCATTTCCATAGGTAAGAAGAAAACTGAAGTACCAGCAGCTGCAATCTTAAGAATAAACGCAAATCTTCAGAGTAAATGCAAAAATCACCTATTTTTAGCGGTTCCTGCCAGAATTGCATGTGTTAGGCCTTCTGTAATGTGGAGCAGCGTGGGCTGCAGGGAGGGGACACTGCCCCGACGCCCAGCGTGGCCAGGCCCTGCCCGAAGGCTCTGGGTGACATTCCCCTGCTGGACCAATACTCCCCCTCTTGTGTAACTGACGCCCTATTCTGGCATCACAGATGCCTGGAGACCAAAACAAAGAGGAAAAGCTTGTAGCGCCAAGCCGACCGGTTAAGAACCATGAAGTTTAAAGTACCTGCAGCAAGAGCTTTTCAGAGTTTCCTTATCCCACCTTGATTTCCCATAGACATATATATGATGCTTCATAGACACGTTCTTCTGGAGAGCGTGTGCCACAGCTGCGACTGTGAGCTATAAAGCATTTCACCGAAGCATTACCAAACACAGAGTCTTTCAGGTTTCGTGAGACGAGACAGAAAATAATTTCCAGTGTAGAGAAGGTCAGAGAAAACGTGCGATGAGGATGTGCTGCTGCTGCTTTGAAGACTATAAGGAAATTAATAGTGGTAGATAAATGAGCTGGTCTAGAAATACTCTGGCTCCTATAAACCGAGGTTCATGTGGAAAAAATGTATGTTGTTATTAATTTACTGTACATTCATCCAGTGCCTAATGAATGTATTATTTATAAGAGGCTGCCATCGCAGCCATTAGCCACTCTTGTGTGATTTAAATGTATTTTCTTTGGCATAACACACAAACTTAACTTTCTGTATTTTGCAAATGGCAGAACACATCCAGATGGTGGCTCTACAGCCACGGCTAAAACTGTAACCAGTACAATACCGCACAACAAAGCTCCCTGATGTTTCAGTATAACATACGTATTATTACAATTTCCACAGGATATTATAGAGTACCGTCTGACAACAGGCAAAAATATCCAGGAACTTGGAAGTCATAAGAATAACCATTAGAAAATCCTTCCTTTCAATGTAAAACGGGATAATCCTCCAGAAATAATCTCTAGATAAGCTTGAATGTATAAAAAACTTAAGTAACAACAACTTTCACACCACCTTTTCATTACTTTCTGTGAGTTACTCGGAAGTGAACCTTACTCCCAGCCTCTGCGCTACACCTAGGACTAAATTCAAACTCAGCACACACCTGGTATTCTTTATTAGAAAAAAAAAAAAAAAAAAAGAAAAAAGAAACAGACCAAAAAATGAATTCTCTCCGGCTTCGAAGGGATGTCAGCAGGGGACTCCGGACCCTGCGCTGCTCGGGGAGCAAACAGACCCTCCGAGGAAGGGCACCCAGTAACCTCCTCTGATACTACAGTTCGTTATTTGTTTCCTTTTCCACTGCTCCTGAAGCCCTTCTGCCTGCTGAAAGCACTCCAGAGCACAGGCAGATTACCGGGGTAACCCCTTACAGCAGGGATTGCAGGATGTTTTCTATCCATTGCCCCTATTTTTCTTTTTTTTTTTTTTTGCTGTTGTTTCAGTTTGCTGTTTCAAATTCTTCCAAGTGTTATGTGAATACAGGGGTAAGGAAAAAAAACCACAAAAAAAATGAAAGGAGAAAGGCAAAACATTTTTTGAGAAAAAAAAATAGAAACTTTTTTTTTCCTCCACACGGGAGCACACACTTAACATTTTTTTATTCTTGCTCCCCTTCTTAGTGTTGAAGCTCAAAGGACCTAGCTGAATATCTTCTCTAACATGAGTGGAGAATAATAAAATGTATTATTAGCATCAAACTTTATTTTTTTTAAATGTGTGTGTGTGTGTCCCAGCCCAGCTTCCTACTGACAGATTTACTCATTCAGTTTCTGGGGTTTTTTTTCATTACTGTTTATAATTCAAGCAGACTAGATGTCTTAGACTAACACACTCAGTCAACAGCCAGGTTAACCATGAACTAGCCATTCCTGGGATTACATTAAGTGTAAGAGCTTGCTACAAACTGTATTTACATTGCCTACACTTTCTGTAGCATTATATACAACCTTCCAGTATGTAACAATTTATAATATATGCTGGAAACTGAAAATACGCAGCAGCAGTTTATGTAAACTGTAGGGAGGGGAAAGGAAGGAGGAGGATTTGGAAATCTGGAATAAAGCCAGAATAAAAGTGGAATCGATAGGGAAACGGCTGGCGTGGGCAGGACCGAGGCGCTGAACGCTGTGCTTGGACTGTGCTGCCTTACGCCCTCAGCACAGGCTGGCTACATCCACTGCCCTCCGGTCACCAGTGCCAGCGGTTACGGCAGCTGATTTGTGATGGGTTCCACACTGCAGCACAGAGCTGGCTGGCTCCCTTTGAAAATACATCCAGCTCTTTGTTTTCTTTAAAAAAACAAAAACAAACAAACAAAAAAAAAACCCAACCAAAAAACCCCCCCACAAAAACAAAGAAACCTGAAGTTGCTGGCAGGCTTCCAAGACACTGGAAGGTGTAAGGAACATCAAGGTTTCTCCCAGAATTACTGTTAGGAGGGTTTTACAGATACAAATACCATGCCAGACTCTTGTATCTGTCATTTCGAATGGGATGAAGTATAACCTCAGATTTGATGCCCCACAATTTATCAGAAATAAACACGTCTACAAAGGTGATGCAGATTCTAAGATCTCATTTTTGTCCGAAGCACTTTGCATTTCTGCTTGCCAAAGAAAGAAGGGTTAAAACTTAAACTAAATTTAGGTGCTGCAGCATGGAGGCAAACGCAAGAGGCTGCGCTTCACGCAGCCAAGCACTGCATACAGCCAAGTAGTAGGTACTCCTCTTCAGACTGAGGTGCACAGGGAGGTGAGCAAGTTGTAATAACATAAAAACACTAAAGCTTTACTGCATATGTATATTTATGTACTTCTCATATAGGACCACAGTGATAAAATCTTTTGTACCACCACCACCCCCAACACCGGCATAGATACAGCAGCTTTTTCCATCCTCAAGAAGGTATATCATGATACAGCCTGTTAAAAAAAAAAAAAAAACAAACACAAAAAACAAACCCACAAAAAAACCCACACCACACACCAAAACAACCCTCCAGAGAGAGCTCTCTGCTCTCCCAAAAAGCACTCCTGAACAAGAACCGACAACTGTATACTGCAAATCAAGCCCCACATTGATAAAATCGGAAAGGAAAAGATCCAGGCAGAGACATTCACTGCCCTTATCACAACTTGGCTGTAAGGTATCAGCTGCCCTGCCTGAAAAAAGAAATAGGAACTGCTTTTGTAACCGTATGAGGATACAAGGCATTTTTATCTACTTATATTCTACTACCTCCAGCCTTTATTTCCTGGATATGCATGGGTAAGCGGCTCAGGCGCTTAAGCTTTAACTCCATGGACTAATATTTTTTTGTAGTGAAGGATTCTTAGCTAGTTCTGATTATCTGAAGCTTTAAAATGTTGCCAGAGATTCCCGTTATAATCACAGTTTTACAGTCTTCACCGTTACAGAGAAATGCTTCTGTGTCCAGCAGAGAACTTAACACCAACAAAAAAAAGACCCAACAAACACCCAGAAAACCACCACATTACTGTAAAATCACGCAGCTAACTGAAATCCTGCCAAGGAGGCAGAGCAACAGATACCTAAATGCAATCCAGTAAGGATGGGCTCAGAAATGAGGGCACCACGCGAAGCCCCTGTACAGCTCTTCCCAGCATGGGGATCCCTGCCCCGCTCCTTGCACAGCTCAAGGGGGTGCCACGGGGGATCCCGGCTCCCCAAAACGTGAGAAAACAGCATTATTTTCAGGGATTACCATATTACTACACATGCTTAATTTCTATTTTGGCCACAGAACTGAATCCTCCTCTGACTGGACAGCTCAAGAATAAACCCTGGCTTTTTAGAAAATACACTAATCTTTTTTCTTTTATTTTCTTTTTTTTTTTTTTATTTTTCTTCCCCCCCCCCCCCCCCCCGTCATGCTTTATGGCACTGCTACAGCTGTGTGACTTTTTTCAAGGAGTCTGATGTACCAACTACTTCAGAGCGGGTTAAAGGGGTGGCCATTCCCTGCATCCTCCTAAATCAGGAATAAACCCATGAGACATCTCATCTAGCACAGAAGATGGTTGTGTTTTGGTTTTTCCCCCCAGGCTTTAATATCAAGCAGCTCAGGTCGTGCCCCAGATTTTTAGTGCTAAAAATGTCATATTCCAAAGCATAAGCACCATCAATTCAAGTAATATAATTAAAAATGAGAGACATGAAAACACTGTCACGGCAGGCTGACAAATGTGTTGGCACCTGGGATGTTTGCCACACTAACAGCAAGTGTCAACCCAAAAAACGGATAGCTTAAAAAGAAAAAAAATAACAAACTCACTCTGAAAAGGGAAGAGGGGGAAAGCCACCCTCTCTCCTTGCCCTGCTTTTTCTCCTTTTGCTCTTCCTGCTTTTCACCCACAAACGCAGTAGGTCTCAAGTCCTAAGCCCCAGTGTCTGTTTCCTCCAGCCGGCTGGAGGGTTCCCTCCCTACCTGGAGCTGGGAAGCCGGCACTGCGGCATCGCCGGGACCGGGAGCAGCTCTCACCTCCAGCCAGGCTGACTGCGGCTGCTTTCTCCTTCCCGGAGCTCTGGCATCCCCGCTGCACCGCTGCTGTGCCACCGCGGCACGCCAGGCAGCTCCCAGTTACAGCTCAACTGGACTAGCTCTTGCATGCCTTCGTTTTCGGTTAGGACTTTATTGCACCGTTAAGTCATAAGGCAGGTATGAAAACATTACTGCAGCATTTCAAAGAAAATTATTTTTTTATTTGAATTTACGTTTTTACAAAATAACTAGAATTAACGTGCTCCTTTCTGTTCCAAAGGAACAGAACGTAAGTGGTAAAGATGAATTCAAGACACCTGGCTTCAAGAAAACGGAATAAAGGCAGAGGTTAGCGCCAAGTCCCGTGGTCCCGGCTGACGGAATGGCCAGGCTCCCCCCTGCTGCCCCCACCATGGGCAGTCGGCATCGAAGCCCGCGGAGCAGCGGGACCCCGGGCTCTCACACTCTGCTCAGCGGCTGAGCGTGTCCCACCTGGTGCCCCACCACTCCACGGGGCATCTGCTGGGAACAGCTGGCCAGCATCTCTCCTGTTCAGGGCAACCATTCAGTAGCCATTTGTTACCGGGAGTTAGACATTAAGACCCAAACCAAATTTCCAGAAGTTTGGTAAAAGTCCCATGATTTGTCCTGCTTTAAAATTTAGGAGCTTTAGAAAAAAAAATAATGTGTCTGCTATCTTTCCCTTTTCTTGTTTTGAATCCCTGTAATTCTGCCTCAAAGACCTAGAATGTCCTAAAATCCAGGGGGAAAAAAAGAAAAAAAAAAAAAAAAAAAAAAAAGGACTTTAGACATTTGCTGAGATGTTTGCGCATGCATTCAGTGCGTTCACGCAAGCAGCAAGAAACTCAGGCTGGGACCTCCCTGCCTGGGAAACATCCCTTGAAATTCAGCCACACGGTCTGCTCCACAGCCATTCCTCAGAGGCAAGTTAGAAAACAACCCGCGATTAAAAGTTTAATTTTATCATAAAAATGTATTTTATGGAATTGTCTACAGCACACTCCCTGCTGAGTTTTGTTGTACACATACAGACAAGCTTTGCTTCTGACCGCTTCGGGAATAGCAAGAGAACTTAAGGGATAGATATCTAATTTTAAAATCATGTTAAATTTAACTGCTCACAAAATTATATCTGAGAATAGCAATTCTTCATGTATTCTAGACAAATACCTGCAATAAAGATCATTTAAAGGAGATGGAAATAATTCAATTAAAAAATACAAATTAGAATAATCACTTACACATAAGAGAGAGAGGCAAAGTAGCAATTAACTGAATAAAATTAATTTCAATTTAGAGTAATCAAGCTTGATAGACTGTCTCACTTGCTTAGTCATTTTGTCTCTAATTTAAGTAGGCCAATTATTACATTTGCTTTCGCTTTCACATAAGAGGTCATCATATACGGCAGAGTATGCACGTGATAAAAATTTATAGCAGACAGTCGAGAAGTGACGACTGCTGACGCGCCAGAAGCCGGTTTCTCAGGTAAGCACACTGGCAATCTGCATGGCACAGGCATTCATGGACTGCACGCAGCTTAACAAGGATTTAGAGAGAAAATACGTTATCTGTTCAAAAAAGGTACGTTTAAAGATACATACATGAATACAGACATAAATTACCACTTCTGTAATGCTAATTTTTAAATTTTACTAACCTGGTATAGCTGGTCCTATCTGTCTTTCTCAGTATCATAAGCAAGTCCCAAAACCCAGCCTACCATGGCTAACACTAGTTCAAATCCATTTCAATTAGCAACGCTGGGATCTCCAGTGAAAATAAATCACTGGTTGTCACCGGCAGATTAAGCACTGCATTAGCAGGTCTGCTCTGAAAAGGATTAAATGACATTGTTGACAGTGGGGTTGATGTGCCACCATTACAGAGTGACATTTACCACATTAAAATAGTGAGGAATTTTTCAATCAATCTGATTCTACAAATGCATCCAAGATGAGGAGGCAGCAGCGTTGAGTGTGATGATGATCCGTTCCTTTACTTGCTTGGGTTCTTTCACACTATTGCTCGCCAGGATTAGATTCAAAACGGTTATGAAGATGGGCTGCGTGACAAATTGCATTAAAACCAGGGTTGATTTAGACATGTTAAAAAACAGGGTCATAACAAACTTTGACTGCAGCCTGAATTTTGGAAGGTACACGTTTCCCACTGATGTATTATATGTATGGCTTACCTACAGCCCCATAGTTCCAGAAATGATTTTTTTTTTTTTAAAAAAAGAGATTTCTTTTTTCTTTTTCATGCCGTGCTGAGTGGCTCTCAATGAAGCCATACAAAGGCTGTGAAGATGTTCAGACATCATATCTAAAACTACACAGGTCAGACTTGGAATAGTCAGCTTTCACATCACAAAAATTCAAAATTAGGAGAAGAGCACACAAAAAAGAGAAGGAACTACAACTTCAGAGAAAAAGCGAGAGATGAAAATTATTTTCAAATTCAAAACGGTATTTCCATGCTGTAGTAAAAAAGGTTAAAATGATTAATACATCCTCTCTCTCACAGACATAAATTCACTCTCAAACACTTTTTAAAGAACTCCTTTGCCAGTTTTTGCAGATGTCTGGCCAGACTTGCAGGGAACAGCAGCCTCAGCCAGTGCATTTCTGAAGTAGCCATAACCCACCTCCACTGGCTCGCACCAAGACCAACACTGATTTAAACTAAGCAAAGGGTAAGCCAGTCCACACTAACCAGAACAAATGAAACACAATTAATCAGGATGAAACCAGCAAGCAAATTATAACTTATAAAATAGTCCCCCACCTGATGATGCAATGACTAACACTACTTGTAGATGCAGCATTATTTTCAGATGCGACGAGTACCATGACAGATGCCTGTCTTTCAAGCCCAGACTGCTGTAACCAGGATCTACAGTTCCAAAGTCAATGCACCAAGGACGCTATTTCACAATTTTCTCACCTGATTTAAAGTGCTTAAATATTCCCGAAAATTTAAACACATTTCCTGTAGTTCCTGCCATTAAAAAAAAAAAAAAAGCCACAAGAAAACCTCAACATAGATAACTATGTGAATTAAAGAAAACACCCTACTAATATATTTTCAAAAGATTCATACCTGTTGTCATGAACAGAGACATTAATCATTAAGAAGGAAGTTAAAACAACTCCTAAAGTGAAGTGTAAAGTCACATAATTTCAGTGTAATTACATGAGTCATGCTTTATTTAGGCGTTTACACAAGTGCGAGAGGATTCATTCTAAATACAACGGATATCGCTGCAAAGTGCTCCGTAATACGGTGGAGCACGATGGGCCACCTCGGCAAGAGGTCCCTGACAAGTCACGGGGGCCATTCCCCCCCGCTTCCCAGGCTGGACCACCTCCGCCCAGCCCACTCCTGACATGTGGAGCCCGAAGCGTGCCTTCAGATCGCCCCTTCTTCAGCATCCCTCAGTTCTGTATCCCGGTCCTTCACATTTTCTTTTTATTTTTACTGTTGAATTTATTTTCCTCTCGTACATTCAGCCCACTGCTCCCTCTCCCCCCACCCAGAAACACAGATTACAAACTATTCCCATTTGCGCTGCCTACGCTTGAAGACAGGCATCCCCTTCTAACCATCTCCTCGGTGAACTCATTCACAGCAGCAATTCTTCTCGCCTCTCCAAACAGACCCCTTGTAAATCCCGGTAATTCTCATTACTGCTTCCTGGACACTGTTAGCCCCAGACCCCTCCCAAAGCCCGGGTGCTCCGGGTAGGGGGTCACCAGCCCCAGGTGCAGAGCCCCACCAGTGCCTCTCTTGTAGGTTCCTACGTTTTACGCACCGTGACACGGGAAGGACCAGACAGGTCCCTCCCCAGGTTCTCCTACGGATGAGAGCTACCAGCTCGCACGGTGCAGCTTACGACTCCTCCGTCAGCCTCTGCAACTGCTCTGCACCTGCCTGCTGTCCTCTCCACGCTGTCTAATTAGCCAAGATTACTTTCCGTGCCATTAACACAACACTTCCCATGCAAGCCGAGCCATTAATAGACACAATGCGTACCGCCACCCAGGCGGCTGTGAAGGCCACACACCTCCACTCTTCAGGGTTGAGTTTTTCCAATTCCCAGCTGCTCTGAAAGCATCTGTTTCATCACATCCATAACTTCCTAACATGCTTCTGAGAAAGCATCACCTTTCCGAGACAGAGGCAAAGCCCCACTACAACATCTACAGGTCCTGCTCAAATCCATAAGGCACGCTACACTGTCACAGGAAGAAGCCTGATGTGACAGGACATGTCACGCCCTACAGATCTTCCCAACAGTTTCCAGTACTGATATTTAGTTGTTTCAAACTGGAAATGGAATTTTCTGGAAATGGAGTTAAACTGTGAAACCTCCAGGTCCTCCCTGTCTCCTTCCCAAAGCGGACCCACGTGATGCCCTCTGCCTGCTCACACAACAGCTCCTGGCCCCCGAGGCTCCCGAACACAAACCCAGATACCGCTCCGGCCTGTTCACAGATGAGACTCACACAGGCCATCCAGTCTGAAAATACCTAACTTGGCCTCAGTTTTAACTTGTCCCTCCCTTGCTGCAGCCTGAGTTCCCACCCCTGCACCGGTGCCACCTGCCCGGTGGCTTTGGTTGCCTGTTCCCTGCTCGCCCCATGCCAGGCAGGAGCCTGATGTGCTGAGCGTCCTCTGCCAGGGAGGAGAGCTAACCACCGCTCTTATCTTCTTTCACCTACCTTTAGCGTTCAAACACGCAGACCCTGAAAGACCATTTCTTTCAGTGACGCTTAAGCCAAATCACTCAGTCATCATGTGAAGGCACAGCTGTAAAGTAGAATGACATCAACTCCGCAAAAACAGAAGTCTTTTCAAAAACCAGAAAATTCACAAGAAGTTCGTTCTTCTTGTTTTGGTCCCAGGGAGAGATGCTTTCCTTCATGTCTCAGCTGCAATGCCCAGTCGTGCCCCCAGCAGCAGCCCAGGGCAGATCGCTCCTCGCTGCAGTCACAACCTTGGCCTGAAATGCCAGGTCTCAGCCCCAGCTTCACTAGGCCACAGCTTCAGTCAGAGCAGAAGAGGCAGAAACTGGAACCCAGAACAGCAAGTCCTGGGGCTCGAGGCCACCATCACTCCACCTGTACGTCCTGGCGTCACCACCCCGACCACCTCAGCCCACCTACCACCGGTGCTCAGCCTCACCCGCCAGCGGCTGCTGGGTGACTCCACATGCTGGCATGATTCCCAACCAACTGCTTCCACGCAATGCACAAAAGCTGCCGTATTAGTATTTCTTGAGCTAAAGGATATTTCCTGAGCTAAAGGAAGAGCTGAATTAGTTGTCTGTACTATTTCAATTGCAATATTTCCGCAGGCTTGTCAGATAATCCTCTAACATGAATCTCCACCGCGTGACATCTTTACAGGAAGAGCAAAATATTTTCAGTTTATTGCCGTTTTCTTACTTATACCGTGCAGCTCAGCTTGGACTTAATTCCCTTTTTTTATGGCCACCTTCACCATTTCCTTTTTGCTAATGTACCCAGTTGCAGCAGCGGTTTCTGCAATGCAGGGCTGGGTGCGTGAAAATTAAGAACTACGCCTTGCTCTCAGTCATTAGCCAAACAACTTATGGAAAGCGAGTGGTGCCTGCTGTAACTACTGCTGAATTTACGGAACAGTTAAAAGAAGGCTGCATATCGCATTCATGGCGGCACAAGCCACTCACGCAATTTACATACGGAAAAGCTGATAACCAGCGAGAAGCCAGCCCTCCCCTGGCCCCCGCTCCCCAGCACCGGGGGCCGTTATATCGGCGCTTTGATGAACATTTGAGTAACCCCAGCTTTTGGAGCAGACAAAGAGGGGACGACCTGTTCAAAGACAGTGTGGGAGAAAAGGTCTCATCTTATTTTTGGCGGAGGAGGTTTATAAATTGCCTGGGCTCTCTCTGCTAACCTCAGCTCGACCCATCAATCCCTTTCCTCCGCTGAATCACTAGAAATTCTAGATCAGAGGCTAAATCCTGGAAGAGGCTTTAAAGTTTAGGAACAGATACTCAGCATAGACGGAATTACATCCAGATAATAAGTGACAACTTTAAAGTGAAAAGCCCTTGGCAAATCTGTTGCGAGGACGAGCTCAGTGACACCGTTAATGAGAGGGGCAGCGGTGGCACGGGCAGCGCAGGCAGGATGCCGGTGCTGAGTCAGCAGAAAGCCCATGCTGCGGCCACTGTCACCGTCCCCATGGCACGGCAGCCCCCAGCAGCCCACAAAGGAAGCAGTTGTGACCCCTGGGCTGGTGGTGGCCCACCCTGCAGGGCAGCTGGGACTCCTGCCCACCGGTGCCACAACCGCACAGCCATGCCGCAGCCCACCCCACCGTGGCCACGGTCCCCGGGGGTGTTCACAGCAGCCCCAGCATTAAGAGCTGCCAACACCCAAGCGGAGGATCAAGCCTGAAAGACTAAGCTGAAATTGAAGCACAGAAATTATGGTGAAAATGAAAGAAAAGACTAACATTGGATTACTTTAAAAGTACATGTTGTCTACCATTAGGTCTATGCCACAGCCATTTTGCATCCCTATTTCATATCCAAATACATCTCCTGCTGCATAAATATTCATTGTTATCCTTCTTGGCCTCATTTTAGATAAATAAAGATCTCCTCAGCAAGGCTCCATTTTGAATTATTTACTATTTTTCCTGCAAGCTCACCAAAGGAGAGAGTTCATTAACACAGAAACATGAAGAAATAAATAGTCTGATAAGGCTCTTTTCTACTATATGAAATACTACTTATCAGAGTATTTTCAGGGCACTAATTGAACAATTCAAGGTTGGCCAACAAAAAAGTTCCAGGACTTCTCTATAAAATCTTATAGGAGCCAACATTTCAGGAAAAACACCTCAACTTGTTTTACAAGCTCATTAATATCTTCTAGAATACTAAACAATTGCTACTCATATCCCAAATTAATTACGTTTTACCAAATACATAGAGAGAACCTTTCAAGCAAACACAAAAATTTGCATTTACGTTTTTGTAAGTTTCCAGCACCCCCCTCTCCCAACAGACCTGTGCTGGAGAGTGAAGTCACAAATTAGGGTCACCTTTCCCCGTGCATTGTCAGCAAATCAATCTGCAATGCCTTTCAACCAGGACTCATACATAAATTAGGCAGCCTGCGATTGATTCGCAGGAGAAACCCTCAAGCAGCGGAGTGAAACAGCAATAAAATCTTACAATTACCTCGAGAAGTTGCCTTTTGTTCTGTCCCAGTGGTCCTTTTATTCTTCAGTTGCAGAAAACCTATCATCATACAGATGCTCCCTTATAATAGATCTATATGAATATTTAAAATTGCTTCTTGAAAACGAAAGCTAATTATACATGATGGAAAATACATACAGAAGAATTATATACAGCATAACGGCCAGATTCAGTGCTTCTGTTTCAGCAGCAAAGCATTTCGTCTTGGAGGAGAGAAGGGGAGGACGGGAAAAAGCAAAAGCACAAGTGTGTGTCCTGTCTGCATATTCAGTCAAAGCAGAAAAAGGAGAACACGACACCTGGATGTTTGAGAATTCATTCGTAACACATCAAGAAAATGTAATACAGAAAGGAAGGTAACAGCGCTACAGCTCAAAGCCGTTCAGCCTAGCAGGGCTTGGGAACCTTACGGGTCTATCCCAAGCCTAGCCCGGCTTTGCACCACAGAAATTCAAACCCAGACAGCGTCCCTGCAGCTAAAGCGACACTCAGGCTCCCAAGTCACAATGCGGATTTCATGGTGCGCCCAGAGATGGGGAACTCAGACACTGCTTTCAATGCTGGCACTGGCCTTGGCCGTAACACACGACAGCGTGCTAGCTCACTCCTGATCCTTCTTCTGCTTATTTACCTCCACCGTGACCCGAGCTCCCTCCGCACCAGGCCCTTGGAGCTTGGTGGCAGAGTGCTCTGCATCCCACTGGGAAGCCCACAGCCCCTCCAGGCAGGAGGCAGTGCCAGAGGCACTCCAGAGCTGATCTGGTACACCAGTTGTTATCTGTGAAAAAGTATGCAGCCAAGCCTTGGGCGTATTTTTCAGGGCAAACTTCGTCGCTTGGCAAAATTTAAAGATAGTATTTTTTCGAAGCTGAAGATTGAAACGGTCACCATCAATGATAAAAGTTAATAGTAAAGGTTCTCCTTGGCTGGCGTGGGAGGTCAGCTTACTGGTGAGACAGGTCAGGAGCTCCAGCCCCACCACAAAGCTGGCACGGTTCGAGAGCGCTCAGGACGGCTCCTTCCCCTGACCGACTGCTTGAGATCACTCCCGGGCTGCTCAGACCAGCTGCTCCAGGGAACCCCCTCGTCCTGCTCTCCTCCCTGCTCGGTGTCCTCCACAGGATTCCCCTGCTCTGCAGATAACATGTCCACTGTGTACTCCGAGTAACATAAATTACTGGACTTAAGCCTTCAGCTGCTTCCCACGTACAGCAATATAAATTTTCAGCAATTGTGTAACTGGAGAAACAGTAACGGTACCAATGTGTTTCAAGGCTTATAAGGACCCTCATCACCTCTGCACATGGCAAACTCCCTCCTCCAGCCCGTTCACTGCGGCACAGAGCTGCCAAGACCAAAAGGAAGAAACTTTTTATGCTGAGTGTGATGACACACTGGTACAGGGCGCCCAGCGAGGCAGGAGATGCCCCATCCCTGGAAATATTCGAGGCCAGGTTAGACAGGGCTCTAAGCAACCTGCTCCAGTTGAAGGTGTCCCTGCTCATTGCAGCAGGGGGTGACCTAGATGGCCTTGAAAGGTCCCTTCCAACCCAACCATTCTATGATTCCATGACACCCTCTTTCCAGCACACACAGGCATGGCTTGCAGGCAATGCTAGAGGGGCTGTATCAGCCTCTGGCTGGCTGCTGCTCTGAAATACAAAGGCTTTGACAGCTCAGAGCTTTACACATCCTTATACCTCTTGTCTCCCTACCGCCCCACTTGTTCCTACTTACTCCAACACAACCCTACATCATACTGCCAACCCATCAGGTTAAAATGAGGGGGAGAAGCTTATTTTCTTCTTAACTCTGAACCAGTTTCATGATCAAATCCACAAACACAGCCCAACCTACAGCTGAGCCAGAGAAACCGAGGTGCCTATGTACTGCAGAGCAGACACAGGTGAGGGACTGCAGAGCAGCAGCAGTAAATACAGGGCAGGGCATCTCACACCGGGGATGGTATCTGACATGGCTTGGCCGTGCCTGCTGCTGACACTCTCTGCAGGCAGGTTTCCACATCTCTTTGCTTACAAGGACTGTTTCCTTGCAGCCTCCTTGGGAGAGCTCACGCAGCTCTGCACCTTGCTGATGTCCTACAGACAGGTACCTGCTCTTCAAGCCAAAATAACGTCTTAACAGACATTATTCCACAAGGCCCTCACCACCCCAAGCTCTCCCCTTTCTTTAAGGGCAGAGTATTTTTTACAACCACGTCCAACCCTCCTCTCAACTCCTGTAGTGACCTAGATCCATATCTCTGACCTGGCCAACGTGGACCCTCATGCCTGCAGCGAGGATGCACCACCCGCACCCTGAGCTGCCAGTCAGGCAAGAGCGACTGCCACCGAGCCACAGGCACTCCCCGTGGCCAAGAACACAAACTGTCCCAGGAGAACAGCCCTCTGGTCTGAGCAGAGCCTGAACCAGAATTTCCCAAAACACAACACAGCAACGCAATCAATGTGACTTGGCGAACTATTGTTAAAGCTAAAGCAACAGGACTTGATGTTTAAACTAAACCACTCATCGCGAGAGGCGAGCAGAGGACCACGCTCACTTTGTACATCCCAGGGGCTCACAGAAAGCGCCAGCCTCAAAACAGCACACCTTGAAGCTCACGTCAGACACAAATCTTTGTAGCCTTTCTCCCTCTGCAGCTTCCACTTAGGAAACGTGTGTGGGTCGGTCTCTATATATACACATATCCAATTTTCTTACAAAGAAGCATTAAAACTTTAACTACTACAAGTTACCCCAGAATATTTATCCTTCATGCAATCGAACAGTCTCCTCAGACTGGCAGGAGACACAGCAAAAGAGCAACCAAACCAAAGGTTGATTAAATAGATGGCCACGTGCTACTTGTGAAAACCTGCCCCTTCCAACCAGAAGCACTTCCCATAGACCAGCCAGACAATGCAGTAAATTAAATATGTTGTAAGAAACAATTACCAAACTAATGAAGCAAGTTATGCCAGATGTTGAACTTGCGCCCCAGATAATTTCATGTAACATCTGTTTTGCGACTGGTGTCGTATCGTAGTAACAGTGTGCGGGAACATGCACGGAGATTCAAGGGTAACATCTGTTTTTGTATTAGTTGCTTGCTGAGCATTCATCAAAAGCCTGATACTTCAATTATTTATTTGCAAGTCATTGCTGTCTCGGGAACAGACAGCAGCTCTTCCAGCCCCCCTGCGCTAAGAACTAAAGCAACAGCAGGGCCTGCGTTACACATACGGTAGCATCTGTCACCAGTGGTCAGTATTTCCTCTTCTCCCGTGACATTCACTAAAGTTAGCAGATATATTTACTTTATATAAATAAATTTATGGTATCACCAGCAGCAGCTTTAATTCGAAATAAGGCTTTGGGACATGAAATGAATCTGATTTTCTCATTCATTATTAAGTTCTAGGCCTGCTAATAAGCCATTTATCTCAAAAAAAAAAGTTAATTACCAATGCAAATTTCTAGAAAGAGTAAAGTTCTTTACAACCTAGAATCTGAAGAAATAAATAGAAACTGCATTTACTATTAAAATAAAACTCGCCAGCCTCTGAGTTATTAGAGATGTAAAATCCAAGCCTACAGCATGTTTTTTGAAGGGAGCAATCAGAGCCTGCGTCGAGTCCCAGGGATGCGGGCACTCAAGCCTGTCTACAGAAACCGTGGCCAGCATCCCTGGGATGCCGAGTGCCTGCGTTCCCCCCACACCCCAAAGAGCCACTGCAGGAGGGCAAGTCACTGCCCTGGGCACAGCTTCAGCATCTCCACAAATGTGTTAACACATGCCCTTCTCCTGCACCGAGAAAATCAAATCCCTCCTGAATAAGCTATCTGCAACTTGTCACACATAACAGAGGATTAAGGTTCCTTGGCAGGGTGGAGAAGATTTTTCTTTGCTCAAGTCTGAAATTGAAGAATTAGTATCATAAAAGAGGAACAACAACAACAAAAATTAAACCCAAGAGGAAAACGCTGATCCAGGCTGAGAAAGCCACCAGATATAAAAACTACGTTAGTCATAAGCTCTCTAACGCCCTGTGCTCTGCAGCAGTTGGGGGAGGTCAAAAGCAGCAAGAACTCCTACCTCACCCCGTAATACTGTCTCTGACAGCAAAATACCGGTGCTAGATTGTGAGGGCAATTTGCCACTGAAACCATCACTGCAGGAATTCAGTGAATTTTCCATTATTTCAGCTCAGATCAGCACTGGACTGAGAAAACTTGAGAAAACCCAATAAAACAGCAGTGGGCTGAAGTAAGTCCTTGGAGCATCTACCCTTGGAGGGCAGGTTTACATCAGCTATTAGGGAAGAAATTGTTCCCCGTGAGGGCGGCGAGGCGCTGGCCCAGGCTGCCCAGAGCAGCTGTGGGTGCCCCATCCCTGGCAGTGCTCAAGGCCAGGCTGGATGGGGCTGGGGGCAGCCTGGGATGGGGGGAGGGGGCCCTGCACAGGGCACGGGGTGGGACTGGGTGGGCTTTAAGGGTCCTTCCAGCCCAAACCATTCTAGGATTCTATAAAATGATACCAAATTGCAACAAAAGAGGTGAGGTTTTTCAGCTCTGTACAGGTAATCTAAAAACTATAGTTTAAGCACTGCACACTGGCAGCAATCTTCCTACAAAACGGATTTTAAAAGTTGTTGGTGTTTTTTATATAGAATTAACATAAGAAAAAGGAATGAGAACTTGGAAATTTTGTTGCAATGCCTGAAATAGCCATCCAATGCCTTTATTACTAGGGAAAAAAAAATATCTTCCCTTTTCTCTAGATGACCCAGGATTACAGCATAACTTTTCAGGTATATAATTGTCACTAGGAAAGGACAGACCCCACACCCTCACCTCAAGTATACATGTACAGAGATTCCTCATGCAGCTTCGCCCAGGAGGGAAGGAAACGGCGCTTGTTTTGCAGTCCCTGGGATCTCAAAACCTTCGTGTGTCGAAACTCTGCTCTTCTCACACAACGGCATTTCACTCACAGTACACACACGCACTCCCCAGCCTGTTTTCCTCCTCCCTGCTCTGTTGTGTAAGTTGCATTAGCTTTGAAGAGAAGTCTTCACTCAATGGAGTATCTCGTTTGGTATGAGTTGGATTTACAAGCCCAGCTTAGCAGGTGACCAACCTGGGCTGTATTCAAACAAACAAATCACTCACCCTTTTCCCATAGTTTACAACATATTCCCAGTGCCCCGGAATTAAACATGCCACATGTTTTGCTGTGTTATCTAATTGGCTTTAAAATATTCTTGAATTAACTAACAGACATAAGGAAGCATAGCTTTTTACCCTATTAGCCAAGTCTCCTTGCAATGGAACCAAGAAATAGGTAGCTGGGAGGAGGTGAAAAACTAAGAAAATAATAAGCAAGTCTTTGGGTCTAGAAACATCCTCCACTGTTACAGATCTTTTCCCCTGTACTTACTGGTTACTAAAGGATACAGGCACTCTTTACTATCAGCTGCGTGATACAGAGTGGAAACTTAAAAGAAAAAAAATATTACATTAAGCTTAAAAAAAAAAAAGGATAAGAGCTTTGCACAAGTTTTTCTTCATGCCACTACTTGCACAGTTAAGCTTTAAAACTGAGCTGTAAGTCTGTATACACTATATAATGATGCTACGTATCCCCTTCAAAACATATCACAGCTGAACACCATTTCAGATAAATGATTCTGAAATCAAAGATACAAAGAGCTGGGACAAAATCTTCCAAGGAAGATTATGATCTCTGATGGCTGCGCTGATAACAGACATAGAGCTCCATGAACTATCGACAGCTACACCACTGGAGACGTCCTTGCCATGTACCTAAACCACCTCCCATTCATCATCATCTCACTTTTACAGCCCTACAAATTGATGGATTCATGTTAGTTCCTCGAGGCAATGACATTCATATTGCAAATCCAAGCTCCTGATAAGCTACAAAAGATGATTTGTTGCTCCTTCAAATTACAGCTGGAAGTACGGGCTCTTGTCCATGATTACCACCGCAGCCTACTTGGGTGTCTCTGTAGCGAAGGAAAAAGCAAAAGCATCTCTCATGCAAGGCCACTCTGTTCCCTGTCCTAGTGACTGTGCGCCTCCTGTGAGAAACCTGACTGACCTTCAGCTTGAAGATGCTCTGATCAAACGATAAGAAACTGGGGAAAAGAACAGGGCGGGGAAACACAGAACAAAGTTAAAAAAACCCGATAAACACCACTGCCCCAAACAACAAGGCAGGTAACCATCTCCCTTGTTATTGGTGTTTGGGCTACGCTTTGGAACTGCACACAAACCAAATCCACACAGAAATACAATAAATAAGAACAGTAAAATGGCCAATATACATGGCAAAAATGAAACAGTCTGAGAAACATGTTAAAAAATATCAAAAGGAGATTTGGAAAACAAGAACAAGTAACAGTGTTCTTTCGGTGTGGGTTTGTTGGTTTTTTTAGTCCTCTCCATTCCTCCTGTCTTGACTCTTCCCCCCCCCAGCAGCCCCTGCAATCCTCCTCAGCCTGCCGCTGATCCGCCTACCCAGCCGCTCTCCAGCTGCACCCTCTATGCCTCCAGCCTTGCAAAACATCTGTTTTCTCAGAAACAATCCTTTCAATTGTATGCATTTTTGTTATTCTGATACAGGAAACAGCTCAAAACAGAACTGACCATTATTTTTTTTGCTTTGTTTTGTTTCATTCACCACCAAGCACACGGCTGCTTTGGCTGAGTAATAGTTGTCATAATATTGGTCAGAAGCTACTAAAACGCTACAAGATTGCCTTTTTTCTATTTAAAAAAATCACTACATTGTTGTACTTATCTTGGTATCAAATATAAGACAGACATCCAGTTCTTTTTATGAATCCAAGGAGCTGCTGCAGCAATAGCTTGTTGAGCTATCTGACAGGGGTACACTGAACAAAATTCTTTAACTTCCATGTCTGAGTACCCTGCCGAGGAGACTGGTGTTGCACATCCACTCTTGGCAGACATAAAGGAATCCTGTTCAAAGACTAGGTTGGGGAAAAGAATAATTTACCTTGAGACTGTGATGGTATTTTCATTATTCTGCTAGCTGTAAATAAAAGCAGGATCATAACATCAAGACAATGAAACACAACCAGAACCACATTTTACACTGAAGCTCTAAGCATATTTCAGGTGCTATCAAAAGACTAAATACTAACCCAAACTTATTTTCCTAATAATACAAAAAAGCTGGTATAGACCAATGCTTTTGTGCTACTGTTCACAAGGAAGATACGCAAGATGTAACGGATCAATACGTATCGACTTACAGCACTTTAACCGCCTTTTAAAAATGTATTTTTTGGGAAAATAACCACCGAAAATATCCTGTGTTTCTGGTCTATGAGGCCATACATAGGGGTAACCATAAGCAAGGAATTCTTACAAAGAAAACCATTATTGGAGTTTAATGCCCATGCCACTTCCCTCCAGAGCATCCCGTTGCATTGGCAGAGGCACAAAGCCCCTAAGGAGCAGCAGCAAAGCACCCACTCCCCTTTTTCCACATGCACAGTGCCCCTTCCTAACATCCCTAGTCCAAGAAATCTAACCAGAAGTTTTTTTGTATGCATAAAGGATAATAATTTTCCCTACTTCCATTTCAAATCCACAGGTCTGTTACTTCCCTCACTGATTTAACAGTAATTTAAATGTAGGAAAGACAACAGAATCTGCCCACAATTCTTCCACTAGAGCCACTGCTCTGCAGGGTGGGCTGGTGCCCCCTGCCCTGTGTGCCAGAGCTGGCACCAGCATGGCACCAGCACAGCACCAGCACTGCTACTCAAGCAGCAGCTGCCTCCAATCTTGTTTAAAAAGCACCTGCAGTATCTCCAGTATAGAAACACACACTCTCAAATGATGCTAACCCCCTGCCGTTACAGAGCACATATAGGTCGGCCACAGCAACAATTTTTTGAGCTTTTCATCTCAAATTTCCTAGAAATCATGGACTCTCCCAGATGCAAAAAGTCAGCCTGTAATAATGTCCCTGCCCAGTAGGAGCACCTATCTTAACTGAAGACTGGAAATCAGTTAATTGGAAAAATTATTTACACTTGCAACTAACTCAAATATACGGACAGACTCAGAATTCTAAGTCCATTTCCCTTTCTATAATTAAATTACTCCACAGCTGTGCACATCAGGCAGAAAACTTTAGGCTGAAGCCTTTATGCATCAGGAAGCATACAGAGAATTCTTCTTCCCTAACTTCTTCTGTCTAATGTTGGATGACTTCTACTCTTTTCTTCTGAATGAAAATATAAATTTAATTACTGGAACATTATTAAACTCTTCCTCCCCTCTGCCCCGCGCCCCCCCGCCCGCCCCCCCCCCCCCCCCCGCCACTGGAAAACCAGTATCATCATCCAAGCATTTCAGCTGACAATGACAACAGCCTTAAGCTCTGATCTGCAAGAACTTAACCGCTTAGTAATTAATCAGAAACACAGCTGAGTAGTAAAACACATGCTATATAGTATGCTATAATTATTATATTTGCAAAAATTAGGGTTGTGACTCTTGGTATCTGTGAGCAGCTCTTGGTGTGTGCACGACAGAGTACAGCCCACATCCATCATTTCTTATGCAAGTCTACAGAAAGTTTTCCTTAAATAAGGGCTGATGGATGCATTATTTTTAATCCTTGAAGTGACATGACAAAACTTCCATCCCCAAGTATATACCTCTTCTCCATACACCTGCAGGACGACAGGATGCCTTGTGGCAGGTCAAAGTTTCTGCCTTACACAGACCTCTGCTCCTTTCCACTCAGTTTGCTCTTAAAGGGGGGAAAAAAAAAAGTTACCCTCTCTCCAAGGTATCTCTCTCTCTCTTCATCCCTGATAACTGGAAAATTCTTCACAGGCAGTACAATTTGCTGACATTATTATTTAATTTTATTTTCTTATAGATATTTTATTAACAGCATCCTACAGCCATGCCCTGTATGAGGAATGGTTCTTCATGCTCAGGGGAGGAGTAGGCAATGACACAATCCCCAGCTGATATTCTTATTTCTTTCTGTATTGTAATTTTGCAGGAGAAACAAGGCCTTTGCAAAGGCATCCATCGTTGCTCTGCCCCTTGCCTTCCAGCCCCCCTGCCTCTCTGATGACCACTGCTTCTCCAAACCAGAAGCCAGCAGCAACCCCTGGGAAAGGTAGGGGAGCTCCTACCAGAGCGAGCGGCTGGCAGGCAGCAGTGAGTGAGTTGAAGCGGAAGAAAGATAAAATACACACCAGAAGGTACATTTGCAGCCTCTTTGGTGCCTTAAGGATGCCCCTTACAAATGTGAGAATGTCAGGAGGAAAAAAAAACCCACAAAAGTATCACTGTTCATAGCATACAAAATTACAGACAGCATCTCATGGCTAAAGAAAAACATGTTTCTGTACCTGGTGCTTCTGAGCCTTACAGAAATTTGAATTGTTACAGCCAGAAAATCATCTCCTCTGAAATAGCCATTCAAAAAAAAAAAAAAAAAAATGAAAAGTAGGTAGTTCAGTCTGACACGGCGCACTTTAGATCTGTCCTATACCTTCATGCTAAGATCATATTACTAATACACAAACATCCAAACCAATGATAAACTGCAAGATTATTAAATAAACTGTGTAACAAACAGAATAACGCAAGAAAAGTCCATGCAAATTTATTGGATCCTGTAAACTTAAAGATGCTCAAACCCCTACTGACTTAGAGGACTAAGATTGAGATCGCTTTTATTTAAAAACCTCCCTGTAATGGAATAGTTCTCAGATAAATACGTATTTAGGTCAATGATTCCCTGCCTTCTCCTAAACCTGTGCTACTTACCCAAAATACAGGAATCTGTCTGCAGTGGAGCTGCTGCATCTTTTGAGAAAATGTATCATTAGACCGGGCAACCAAGGGCACATTACTTATTTTGTTCTGATGACTTTGCTAAATAATTACATCAGGATTTTTCTTTCTTCAAAGCCACCTAAATATAAATAGCAACCTTCAATACAGAAATAGGTTTTCCGGTCAACTGTGATGTTTATTGTGAACTAATAATACTACAGCTTCTGTATGAAGATGGTTCTTGAAAACCTTAAGAAAAATAATCCACGTTACTCACTGCTGCTTAAGGCAACACATTTGTGCTATGAATTCTGTGTTTGTGAGATCTGATTAAGTGCCAGAGACCTCACAGCTGTAGCAGTCCCACGGTACATTCCTTTAGCAAGGGCAGACTATCTTCTCATGAATATGCAAGGTAACTGCACAACCTTCACGAGGCTTATATTGTCTGAATATCCAGCAAAGAGCACACTTCATCTCTTCTAGACCTGCTTCCCAAACGTTGATTGCTATGTTATCTCTCACTTTGGACTATTCAGTGTTTCAGCCTATCATGTTATGCTTCCATAAAGGACAAAATTGTGCCAAAGGGTGCAAACTCTCTGAAACGCATGAATCTATCAACAAGAAAGCCAGGAAGAGCAATCATGAGCATTGACAGCAAAGCCAACCTATAGCACCTACAGACACTTCAACATTTACATTCACCTTTGTGTGACTGCCATCCTACAGCACTGCTGGACCACACAATCCCAAGAGATGTCAAGAAAAGAAAAGGAGTTGGCTGGGGGGCATAGAAGGTTCGCCCTGCACAACAGCAGACCCTGCAGCTTATTAGCACTGACCACAGGTTTTACCTCCAACTCAAACACAAAGCAGCGTGCTGCACAAATGTTCTGCTTGCCGGGTTTAAATATCACTGAAAAATGACAACCTGCTTTATTCAAAATGAGCAAAATCATTAAGCCACAATGAATATTTGCATACACATGGCCAAACTTTAAACAGTCTGCCTTTTTGCAAGAGCTCCTGTTTAAAAAAACAGGTTTAAAACGCTAACGCACAACACGGGGCTAAGGCCAAGTATGCATAAATGTTGGTCAACCAAAGGACAGCTTTCAAAAATTAGATCCTAAAGTAGATTTAAATATGTGGTGGCATCCCTCCAGCTGCTTCCCTGCAGCACAAGTTCCTCCCAGGGGCAGGACTTGGTGTGTCTCCATGGAGGTTCACCATGTTCCTGCTGGTCCACATCCCTCTGGGTGGCAGCATCGCTATCAGGTCTACCAGCCACTCTCCCAGTTGGGTGCTGTTGGCAAACTGGGCAAGGGTGTGTCCTGCTCCATCATCCAGCCTCAGAATCACACAGCATTTTAGTAGGGTAGCAGAACAGCTCATAAAATTCATGTATAGCCTCCATGTCTACAAATTACTTCCATTGCTGCCTACACACTCAGTAGTCATATTCACCAACTTGGAAATTTGAGCAAGGGAGTGAGCTTTTCTTGCCCCAAAGACGAGGAGAGAATTATACAATTAAATATCATCACTATATTTAGAAAATAAGCTCTTTCCACTGCAGTTATAATTATGCGTCTGCCATAACATTTTGAGCTTCCTTGGAAGTATTACCTGCAGCAAAACACCCCAACATTTAAACATGCACAGCTGTATCAGAGTATAGCTTGAAAACCTTTCCCAGGAAAACCTGGCATAAGGATTCGGTGTCAGTCACTGCTCTCACCCCTGGGCTGTACCACCCCTGCATCCCTGACACTCCTCAATCTACACATTTCCTAACTCCCACCATTTACTATTCCTAGCCCCAGTAAATTCAGAGACTCTTTTTTTGTGTTTGCATTAAGAAAGCAAAAAAAAGTATGTTTCTCTCATCAGAGATGAGCAGAATGAAGATTGAAAGATGCTGGATGGCATCCTTTGATGTGAGAGGTTTACACTTGACCTTCTGTTTTCCTTCCCAGATATTTATATCCTGTTGGCTCAGAAAACTGAACAGTAGAATACACATAATGACCTGCTAAAGCAAAGCTTAGATCCTTCTCCTAAAAGTGTATCTACGGCACTTGGTTCTAAATTTTTTTTCAACAGTAACTAGAGTGATAAATGACAAATCTTCAGTTTAGCTCTCTCGGCACTCGAGCTAGCTAAATAGATGACTCTAAGCAAAATTTATCACTTCAATAATTCCAAGATATTGCCTCAAAAGGCAAGGATTAGTATTTCAAATACGCAAACAAAATTAATCCCAGAAGAAATCGCAGACCCTTAACTAACAGCTGCGCAATCTAATGCATCAGTGTTTTAAACTGCAATGTGCTTGACTCAGCTTTGCAATGACCCCTGGAAAAGGAGAACACTCACATGCCATTTCTGAAATGCATACATGGATCTGAAAGTACAGCTTTATGGCTCATGTATTCATCAACATGAAAACTACCTGGAAGACAATGAGTCTTTATATATAAATAACTGTCAAATAATACTTTCGTGATGCATGAATGCTCATTTCTAAGACATTTTCAGGATTTTTATTTTATACACCTATAATCTTTAATTCCTTTTAATCAACATGAAATACATTGTTTATCTGGAAGTACGACAATTTTGATTCAGTAATAAGGCCGCATCATACGTATGAGAAAAGCAAGGCACCAAATAAGGCTGGGGAAAAGGTAAAAGATTACGTTTTAAATGAGGACAAAAAATTTTGATACAGGCAGCATGTTGCTTTTCAAGGAAGGCAAATGTATGTGGCTATCTGCAGGTAGTCTGAACAGGAAAGACATTACTACTCATTATTACTACTCATTTGCACTGCAGAATAGCTCTGCAGCCCACGCTAAAGTCACAACTGGAGAGTAAACATAGGGTACAAAAATTATTTTCATTATGACCATATTTAAATTACTTAATTACATTATTTTAATTGTGAATAACTTCAGGAAAACGGCAGCTGTGCAGAACTTTTGAATGCACCTGCTGGAATGCACTTAGATATACCCAAAAAATAGGGTTTCCCTATATGCAACACATACATCGACTTAGGGGAAAGACTATATCACATTGTGGAAAGCAGCCTAATAGCATATACTCCTGACAACGGCTGCAGTAAGCCTATAATACTTCCCTATTCCATTCTTGTTAACCAAAGGATTATGATCCATTCCCATCACTGTGTTCTTCTAACCACTTAAGCTAATAGAGCCAATACATATTTATTGAAATTCTTCATGCAAACCCAGCAAAGCTGTTCAAATTCAAGCCAAAAGCATTAGAATTACCTTTAAGTCTTCTTTGGGGCTGTTTTAGACATGTATTTTATATAGTCTCATCAGTAATGTGGTTATCTAGAATAATTCTGAGGACTCAACTGCAAATTCACAGAGCAATCTCAGAAATGTTCAAGATCACCAGAAATTGTACTGTTTTGATGTTAACTTGGGAACAGTTCTTTGAATAAAATATAACTTCAAACGCTCGACCAAAGCCTAACATCTACCACTACCGTACTTGTAAAGTGTCCTTGAAGACTTGCTTGTTCAAATGCAGTACAACCTAAGATTACAGTAATCATTGAATAACGTTGGGTTTTTTGGGGGGGGTTGTTGTTTTTTTGTGTTTTTTTTTTTTTTTTTTTAGAAGCATGGCCAGAGATTCTTCTCCATCTCTGAATGACACAGAACTATACTGGACTACAAATGGGAATGCTGGGCAGGGTTCAACCGTAATGACTTTTGATTAAAAAAAATGAAAAGGTTTTGTTTACTTGGGTATTACTTGCCCAAGTAATATCCAAGGCTGCATCTCTGCAGCTAAGCATGAGTACAAATTACGTATCATTCAGTCTAATCACTGTTTTATGAAACTTGAGAACTCTCAAATCTGTGTTTTTAAATATTCTTTAATTGTCAATATTTTAAGTGACTGTTTACTTTACAATGAAGACAACTTAATCCCTGGTTCTTATATCACAGTGGCTACGATGGTTTTTTAAAAATAACAGGTTTGAATAATCAACACGATACATATCCAATACTTGTCCTATCTACACATTCAGAAAAAAAACCAACCATCTACTTTCTCGGGAAGGAAACAGCATATGGAGCTGATCAATCCCACTGTCATTTTTTTTTCCCATGCATAAACAAACAGAGGAAAACCATCACAGGCTTCAAATGTTAATAATGGGAATAAAGGGGTAGAGGTCAGGTCTTTATCACCAGCTTCAACTTCTCCACCTTAGGAAAGGCAGATTTAACAGACCAAAATATTTTTCTTGAAAATAACCTAATGCTAAGATTACACTTATGAAAAAAAAGTGAGTATGTTTTTCTGAGTAATGATTGCTCGTTATCTTCTTGAATTCACAGTACATCTTGGAAACTCATTTTATACACTACAGTAGAAGTAGTACTTCCCAAATTATGCAGAAGGCTAAAAATATTTCAGCAAGTTCCCTCAAGGTCTAATGTTTCTAGACAAAAGCATAAATAAATTCACAGTATCCATAGCTATAATTTAAAAACAGTTCATATTTACTTCTAAATATCATAGGTGTGAGACACCACATCAAGTCTTCAAATTTGGTATAAAGGTACTTGTGGAAGGGTAAATATCCTGTATCTTAGATCTGAAGTCTGGTACCTCAATACTTTGGCAAGTTTCACCAGGCAACTCTGAGTGCCTTTAAGTACCTACAAATGTATGTTTTAGTTTAAAAGCCTACATCCATACAAGTACCTTATGTAAAGCCAGAAGATAAACCCAAGACTCCAACCATTCAGACCAGTGCATAGAAGTATTGGGAGATTCATGTATTTCCCCACACCAACGTCATGAGCTAGAACAAAAATCAACTCTTACCTGTTAAAACACCTACAGCCTTCATTTATAACAGACACACAGAAATCCAAGCAGAGTAGTGTCTTCAGATCTCACCCCAGTCTCCTATGCCTTCTCCATTTGCTGGCTGCAGGCTCTCATCTAGTCTGCGTCTTTCTCCCCTCTCTCATCAACACAGATCAACAGTTAAAATGCAGGAGCCAGAAATAACATGAAAGGATCCCTAATCTTCACCTGAACTCGTGTTTCAGAAGAAGCTGTCACTAACTGCGATTAGAGGAGGAGGAGAAGGAAGGAGGTCACCCAGCACAGCCCCGCTGCTGGCAGGCACGGCACGGCACCCTGGCTGAAGGTGAGCTGATGGACAAATAACCACAGGGCAACAGTCCCCCAGAGGCACAAGACTCACTCCTCTGCTCAAAGAAAAAAAATAAAATAAAATAATTTTTTTTAAAAAAAAAAAGCAGCACGGTCTAGCTTGCCAAGTGAACTTGACTTTCCATTGGAAATGGTAAGACATCTTGAAATTTTACATTTCACATTTATCGGTTAGGCTAAGCAGAAGCTATGTAAAATACGTGTTATTAAAATGCCATATGTAATATCATATGGTATTTTCCTACACAGTTCAGTTTCTTAGCTAAAGAGGACATGAAATGGTAATTCTATGCAAAATAAGCTCTGACTCAACAGCACACTGCTCTTGTAATTATCAAACTCCCCATTTTTATTTACACGGTTCTGAGTTTTGTGAAACAGTTTAAATAATTTAGTAACTTCCTGATTAAAAAAATATCAAAAACCAAAGAAACCCCCCAAAACCCCAAACCCCAACAATTTCAGAGACTTATGCATAAAGAACTAGAGCAAACCGGTATCTTGAGGACTGGTAAAGGATTCCTATGTTAAAAACAGGGTTCTTGCATTCAGAAAATGACTGGATACATGGCTACTTCTTCAAATGTCTTAAAATAAACCCCAAAACCTAGACTTTAACATTCACTTACAGGATGAAGGTGTTCTGATTTTTTCATGGGGGCTACACTCATCCAATTGATGACAGTAACAGATTTTTTTTTTATTTTTAATCTTGCACTTGGTAGCTTTATAAATGTAATCAATGCAGTATTTCTTCTAGATTGTTTGGCTTAATCCCATTTCTTTTTCTTGAAGCAACGGGACAGGCTTGCAAGTACTCTCCCCTGAGCGTTAGATAAATATCCATCACCATTTGGTTTTGTTGACAAGAAACTTTGAAACATGGATGTGCTAGCGCTGCAATCAGACACTGATTAATTCTTGGATGCAATAAAATTTGAAATCTTGTTTTGTTTTGTTTTTTTTCCAGAAGGGTCGCTTATTTTCGCTGGTTGCCATGGTGATGTTGCAGTATAGCTTCTATGGCTTTCTGTAGCTTCCCACCTGGTCACGGTACAAGCTGGGGAGAGGAGCCCTGTGGCTGCAGGCTGAAGCTCCCTCACATAGGCCTGTCCACTCCACGTCAAAGCGACCCACTGCCTTCTGCTGGGGCGGTGGGGGCAGGATGACAGAGCTACAGCCAGCTGGTGTTAGGGGTGCTGCCAGGAGCCAACACGTGAAGTGGCAGGGGAAGTGCCGCCCAGCAGGAACCTCTGACCCTGCAGCTGGGCTAACTGGAGGGGTCTCTCCAGCAGCTTCCTGCAGACTCCAAGTGGGAAAACTTCCCCGAACTGCTAAAGAGATTCTTACCCTCTAGTTTCCTACCAACAAGTCAACATCTGCATCGCTCCTGTTGTGCACAACTTGGACGTACTAAAATATTGACTTGAGAACATTCTCCATTTATTCCAGCCAAGCTACTGCTGCATCAGAACAAGAGATGCATTTATTCATACTAGTCACATCACATTAACCTCCACCCAGGCTTGCTTTCGACACACCCTGAGCAGCACGTTTTCTTCTTTCAGAAAAGGTAAGACTTCGGACCATGCCATTACTAAGGTCCCACGTAGGACAACAGGCTGCAACTCATAAATTCAGGCAAAGGTGCAAAGTCCCATCACCCACAGTGTTTTACTCTGGGGAAACAGAACAAAATACCCCAGCTGGAAGGGACCTACCACGATTGTCTAGTTCACCTGCCACAGAGCTGGCTGCTATACTTGTCTTTGCTTCTGGAAGACTAAAGCAGAGGCTGGCACTCTCAAAACATGCTCTATCTATCCCCCATGAAAAAGAGATGAGCAGACCACGGTCTGATTTACTGACAGGCTTATCCACTCTTCAAAGGGTATCTGGTGAGAGCAGGAACTGCAGGTTACACATTACCACTGGGGCAAACCTCCACAGCATCCCGGCAGAGGCTTGCTTCTACAGAGGAGAGGGCTGCACCCCTTCTGCAACAGCCCCCCGTCCCCGAGCACAAGGTCTGTCATTTCCTGAAGGAGCTAGTGCCGGGCAGAAGATGGATCTATGGGGGACAACAAATAATGAGGCTGCAATGGCCTCTTCTCATCCTGCAAGCACAACTGTGTTGAGATCTGTGGTCTGTATATACATACATATACATGTCCAAATATTTACAATTTTTAATTAAATATTTCCAATATTTACAAATCATTCCTCTTTTAGACTATTAAACTCCAAAATTAAAATAAAGTGCAAACCAGTTTACATCCCAGAGTCATACCTTTTCAATAGAAAATATTTTATTAAATTAAGGAAAGTCAGAGTAAGTGCTAGCTTCTCCAACAATTCCTGATGCCAAACTTAAAACAATTGTGTGCCAAGACATACTTGGAGATTTACAAGTCAAAAATAACCCCACAAAACAAAAAGCCCCCAACAAGATGTGATTTTCATTTTGTTCTCTTCCTTTCACAATCATGAGAAATCACACACCACCAGTGGAGTCATCGGGAGAATATCTAATTATTTTAAACCTGATTATATATTCTTAATGAACTGGTTTGCATGTACACCACCTTGCAGCAACATGTCCCTTGTACCAATCTGCCACATAACAACAAACCAGACTGTTTCATGTAATGCCCTTCAAATATAAACATGAGGGGGCTTAACAGACCGAAAATAAAAATTAACAAGAAAAAAGCTGCCTCCTTTCCTTTTGCTGCTCACGGTTAAAGAAAAAGGAGGTCAAAGCAATTCAGCTGAAGCTGGTTAGAACTGTGTATGTAGGTTATCCTGCACATCCAGCACCATCAGCAGGGTGAGCAGATGCCCAGCTGGGCTACGGCATAAATCCCCCCTTACCTTGCTGAGCAAAGTGACTTCTGCACCTTAGAATGACAACTAAACAGCCTGCCTAGCAAACCTGGTAACACAGTAGTAATAGAAATAATTAAATGATAATATATAAACTTACTAAGTAAGTATACACTGATAATCATGGGGTATAACAAGTGTTACTGGGAAAACACTAAAGCAGTTAAAGGAAAAGGAATCGTCAGCACTGAAACAAGAACGCCACTGCCGAGCCTGCCCGCAGACAAGGCTCTCGGGGCTGCTACACCCCCCCTTAACACACAGAGCCCAAAGAGCCACCGTGTTAGAAACGTTAAGGTTTTCATCTGCAAGCCAAGCTGACAGCAAACATATGTTCAAGTACTGCCAATCCAGACAGTGAAGCCTGGCTATCTTGTAATAACTGTATTTTCTTTTTTTTATTTTGTATTTCAGTTGTGCACAGATTGAGTTAGTCGGTGTCCACATCAAAGAACACCACATCCATAATACAGTTGCTTTTCTGAAGGACACAAATATTGTAGAAGATTATCGTCGTGAATAACCACCTGAAAAGTAATTATTCCCTAATTTATAATATCAAGGTCTTTTCTGACCCCATAGACTAAAAGCAAATGAAAACGAAGGTTCTGCTTCCTCCAGACCTTGTTTACACCATTTCAACACACCACACGCATCGTTCTGTGCGTGACATTCCCCTTTCCATCCCAACTGTGCCTGCCAGCTGTAAAGTTTGCTCAGATCTTGGACTGCAGTTGACCAAACGCAGTGACTGCTGCAGCTCGACACGGGAAACAGGGAGTTCCTGTTGCTGCCGCTTTTTTGCTCCCTCCCAGTTCAAATTCAGCTCTGACTGATGGTTGCTCCCAATCATTTCTATTACAGTCAGTGTGGCTTTATTAACCAGTATAGTAACCTCAAACTATTTTGAGAAATTTTACATGGAGAAAAACAGCCAAGTTCTTTAAAAACAGAAAAGATCGTTGTACTGTGGATGAGCCATAGTCTTCAGCTAGGAAGAGCTCCAGCCCTGATACGTTGACCCCATCAAAGTCCAAACTCCCAAGACTTTCTGCTAAAACACTGAATTTCCTCTTCATCACCTTAACCTGTAGATTTAAGGAGTTACAAAAAGCTGTAGCATACAACTGCTTTTAGAATCAAACTCTTCTCATGAGCAGAGTTCACTGTAGCAATTTGCTCAGACCACCACCACCACCATAGCTTTTACCGCTGCCAACGTGATCATGTGAGCACAGCCTAGGCCACCAACAGAGGGAAAGGAAGAAGTTCAACCCAACCATCCCTCACATCTGTGGATGCTCTCAGCAACCCCTGGATACTCCCCTCTACGCTCACATCTCAACATCCCCATCTCCAGGAAAGCACCATATCCCTGCCCCCAGTTAACAAGCCTCCTCAAGAATTAGCAGAACATCTTTCTGGAAACAAAACAGTTAAGTAAGAGTTTTACAACCTTTATATACATTTTCACTGTATACTTTTTCACCATAATCCAACTGCATTTGGTTTAGTGCATTTAAGAGATACACAAGAACGCAGAACCACTTGGGAGACCCATAAAGCAGGCCGTTCTCGGATGAAAAGCTTGGCTGGGTGAGGGCAAGTGTTAAAAGTCATTTCAAAGCAATTCCATCGTTCCCTGGAAATTGCTCGGACTTTTGCTAGCTACCCAATTCAGTACAAAACCCAGCAGACTGCTGGAAGATGGAGACACATTTCCAGGTCTGCTGCTTCATGTTCTGCCCAGTGTTGTAGTTCAGACAGAACATAATTAATTAGAGAACATATTCAGCTGCTTATCATGAGCAACGGTTCGTTATTTCAACTCAAACTCAGACCTGCTTAACACTTGCCTAGTAATCCTCGAAAAGTTGAGAAACATTACAGTTTTGTGATGGGAGTAAGTATTAGCCAGAATAATTCAAAGAGCTCAAAACCCTGTGTTTGCCCTCTATGCAAAAAAGAAGTGAAAAAAATCCCGTCTTCTCAGCACAGCGTGACCCTTCTGGAGAAAAGGGCTGCGGCATTTTCCCACCGGTGCCTGGAACAGAGAGAAGTGGAAGCTGATGACTAAAGGAACAACTAAAAATATCTGAAGTAGTCTGGATCTAGAGAGCTGCTTACCCTCACTGCAATTACCAAACAGCATATTCAGTTTCACTGATGTTAATGTGTCCAGCATAGGTTCTTTCAGACCTCAATTAACTTCAAGAAGTACTTGTTTTCTGCAATTAACGACACTTCTTCCTTCCTTTTGCTATAGTTTCTCTTTTTGCCTGACCCTTAGTGCAGTAAATGACTGTCTTACTAGTTTCAAACGAGGTTTGAAGGGAGTGAGTGGGTGAAAGAAGAGAGAAAAATGCACTTCCAACTACAGGTAAACAAGACTAAGAGGAGGAGGACGGGAGCAGATGGATGCCAGCCAATTTCTGAGATACAGCTGTAACTGCACGTATTTAAGGAAAATCAGGAAGACCCACTGAAGGTAAAATCCAGCATAGAAAACTGGGCAACTGTGGTACCAGCAGAAAGACTGGTGGCTCCTCTGGGACCTCACCAGGTATGAACAGTACGTTGCATCAGATGTATAAAGTCAGTTTGCAGCTTGAGTTGGAAGAGAAATTACAGCCTGTACAAGAACTCCCCATGGCAGCATTAGCAGATGGAGCCAAAAGACTACAGTCTGCCATTGCTCATTCATGAATAAAGTCCTCTTAAGTACGTCTCAATTTTTTTCTTCTTTTTTTTTTTCGTTTTGGAAGGAGACAAAGAGTTTGGTAGGAGCTGGGCTTCAATCAAAAAATGGCAACATAGTGATTAATTAGCAGATAATTTCAAGCAGGAAATTTCAAGCAATAAAAGGTTGAAAGCATCACTCAGGGGGAAGGAAGAGGAACTGGCAGATATACCGTAACTGGGAAAATACAATGAGAAATAAATCAAGAGGCGATGAGGCTTCCTCCCCAAAGCACAAGTGACGATGACACTGAGGAAGGCAACCCTGCCTGGATACCCGTGCCTGCATCGTGCTGGGGCAGGAAACACTGATGCTCCCAACGCAGCCGTCAGCAGCGCAGCAGACCTCACTCTCGTAGTTGCTGTTTGTCCCATCCGCTACTAATATGCAATCCCCCACCCCCCCTTTTTTTCCCCCTCAAATATCAACAACGTTAATTAACAAAGAAGCGTGCAAACATATGCTAATTTGAAGCAGTATCATTCAGGAATAGCAGTTTGGCAAGAGGCAGTGACTGATGGAAAATCCAGCTATTGATTTTCCTATAGGTTGCTGTCATCACTTCTGTTGCTGACAAATAAACAACCTAAAGAATATTTGCTTTCCAATGACATCTGGTGTCAACAACAGTATGCATTTACTGTCATACTTTCTCCAGAATAAATTGATATTTTATTATTTCATGTGTTTTAAAATCATCACTGGAATTCCTGATGGCATTGCTGTTGATAAAATGTACATGTATCTCAAATCCCTGGCAAAGCACTTAACATCCACAGCCAGTCAGCATTCATATCCTTATCAATTCTTTTCAAGACATGGTATTAAAAAGAATTGTTACTCTTGAACATATTTACTAAGGAATAGAAGTATGATTAATAGTACAATAACACAATAAAATAGAAGTATACTCTTAGGAAATATTTAGCACAAGTAAATTTTGAGTGCTGCTCAGGGCATTTCAGCAGATTTAGTTATAGCTCACAAACATAATTTTGCAAGGATTTCTCTTCCTTATTCTGCAAGTTGGATTTTTGCATAAAGGAATGTTTTCCTTTGAGGACTGGGATAAAAAAAGACCGAGTGTTTTCCCACCAGCCCTTGACAGCTGTCTCAAAGACACCATGTGCAGAAAATACAAAGGACAGTCCCATTTGGAAGCTCCTCAGAGTGAAATGCATAACAAAAGTTGTAGATTTGACCATTGTGTTTAGCAATGCTGGCCTATTCCATCCAAAAATATTTTTTTGGTGGAAAATACCCCTCAGTCAAATGTGGTTTGTTACCATGAGAATAACTTTTTGGACTGAGACTGTATCCTGGACCTAAGATCAAAGAGAAATATATTTCTATTTTTGGAAGTAAAGAAGTAGGCTGACTTAAAAGAACAAAATCCAGTGTCTATACAGGACACTTCATTCCATATCTGCGAGCTTTGTTTTCACAACCACAACAGCAGACAACAGCAAGAGCACAGCCCCCAGCCCGGCACTGTCTGGCAGGCTCATGTCCTGCCCTTGCTCCCCTTCAGTGCCAAGCACCAGCAGCATCCGCTGAAGTAACGGGGTAGGAAAATTCCTCCTGTTATAAAACCAGCTGTTTTCTGAAAAGGCAGATTCCCACCCGCACACCACCCTCCCAAAAAAGGGACTTCATTTCTCCCCCAGTGTTTTTTACGGCATCCTCTGAAAAAAAGGAAGCTGGCAAGAGCTCTGCAGCTGCCCGAGCCATCTGTTTCTGCTTACGGGAAACCTGCTGGTAGCCCAGACTCACATGGAGGATGCACAAACACACACTCCCCTGCACTTCAGACAAGCCTGGCATCGCGTTATTCACTTACATGATGTTTAGGTCACTTGTTTCACATTATACATTGAGGATAAAACACAAGCAGGGGTGTGTTTGCGGGGAGAATGCAAGGACAGGTGAAAAGCACATTTCACACTGCAGCAGAGGCATAAGCCAAGGCATCACGAGGTTCCCAGGAACGGCTCCGTCCCCCACCCAGGGATTACGGGGACACTGAGGGGTCCTGAGGTCCCAGACACAGTGTGTATGTACATACTTTGATGCTTGCACAGTGCATGGCTGCTTTCAGGCTTTTACCAGGGAATATTACACAAATAATTTGTTATTCCGAAATTCACACACACACACCCCTACTGCCACTTACCTGCAGAACAAGGGAGCACCTGCACATAGATACCGTATGCCTTGAGGGCCATTTCAGAAGATGAATTTTATTTTCATATGGAAAAGAATGTGACATTTTTACCAGAACTGCAGTTTTACAAGTATGAAGACAAGATTATTATGCATCACAGTACATTCCTATTACTTCTTCTGATGTACTAAAAATATGCTGCCAGTATGATACAGCTAATTAAACAGTAACTTCCTAATAAGACAACTATAAACCTTTCAGATGAGCTCAGACTGCCTCAGGCTACAGAAACATAAACACTTAATTTTAGTTTCTGTCAGACACAGAAAGACCCTAAAATTACTTATATGATGCTTTTAGCCCTAGAGGATATGAAACTAAACCAGTACACCCTACTTCCTTTTAATAACCCTTTCTGATGAAACAGGCTTAAAATAGCATCACTGAAATCACCAGCGTAATTTACAGATTCACAGGTACTATGGTTTTTACTTCTTTTGTTTGTTTTGCATTTTCTGCTTATATTTTGAGTAATCAGTTACCGTTAAGTAACAAATTAATTTCTCCAAAACAAGGAATCTTTCAAAGCAGCGAACACTTAAAACACCCTCCTAGTTGTCTGTGTTTCCTGGTCCAGGGAACATTATCTTGGTTTCTATCCTGTGTACGTTCTGGACCCACAATCACTCAAACCACAAATACACACCCATTCATTTAAGCCCAAGCCATTGTACCAGCTTCATAGAGACAAGACGCACACACGTGTATTTTAGGGTAAGGAAAAAAAATAAAATATATATAGGCCCAAGAGACTAAGGAAGGACACCCTTCACATTCTATTTCCATTCTTCCATATTTCTATTTCTCTTTTCACCCAAGTAATTGATATTTTGCTGTCCTCCCCCTAAAATTTTATTTTTTATTTAATACTCCTGGAGAGATTATTTCAGATCAATCAATGGACAACCTACTAAAAGTAATTTTAAATCGTTTTCAGTCTTCAATGTCTATCCACTAGTTGAATTACATTTCAAGCAAGACCTGCACATTAGACATGTTTCCCCTACTCCGGTCCTGTCTCCCATCCCTGCCAGTCCCTTGCTGCCCCCCTGCCCCTCCAGCCGTGTCCCCGGCAGATCTACCCCTGCATGACAACATAGGAGACACACAACATCCCCTGTATGTCCCCTCTGTGCTCCCAAAGATGACACACACCTAGAAATACAGCTACACTTCATTAAACTGCATTATACAAACATCATTTTTATTTTCCTGTTATTTACCTGCTTTCCAACTGATGCAGAGATGCCCAAGAACAAACGCCACTGGCCCATGGGATCCATTTTTTCGGATCAGTTGAACGCTGCTGTCTGACAAACTTGTCTTTCAGAATATATCAGCCAAAATAAAAACGGTGAGCTTTTTTATAGCATAAATTAAGTCTGTTCGTATAGTCCCACCCTGGTGATGGAAACCCTGACTGCTGAATATTTTGCTTGCAGCTGTAGCATGTGATAAGTGCTCATCCCACAGATTCAATGGAATAACCTGAGAGACTCTGACCATGTTATAACATCAACATTTTCCTCCTGTGACTGGAAAAGTAAACGCTCAGGCTGATCCATGAGTGGCTGAAGCTTCAACAGAGTGAAGTCACTTGCCCCCCCCCCCCCCCCAACAGAGCAGCTACTGAGAACCTGGCCATGTATTTCTATCCCAGGGAATAATAAGAGAAAATCTGTTTGTGGAAAAGGTGAACAAAATATTTAATATACAGTTCTCAGACTCGTCACACCCTGCTTACAAATACTGAGGAAGGAGGGAAGGGGAAGTTACAGGAAATTTTTTTTTCTGCATTTTCCCCCCTCTTTCCTACAAGTGCACCGTTAGCATACTCCATGCCCTGGCATGGGAAAACCCAGCTTGGGAAACTGGGTCTCGACTTCTTTAAACCTGGTTAACAGCTGCCTTTGATGCACTACTCGCATCGCTCAGGTGCCCCTGCTCTCAAAAGTGGGCTCCTGAAACCTATTATGCATGAGATTAAATTCAAAATCCCATCCTCAGCTACTTCATTTTTTCATGTGTATGGGGAAACATCTCACAAGAAGGAAAAAAAAATAGAAATTTTGTGCTTGAAAAAGAAGCACAAACCCAGGCTAGCAGTACCTTTGGAAAAAGTAACCAGGTTTTTATCTCCCAGTCAGGGTAATTTTTACCATATTCTGTTTTTGGAGTTCAGCAGGCTCTGGAGGACTGTCTTTTTCACAGGAATTTGAAAGAACCAAGAGTTGCACTCTGTGAGATGGCAAAGCTAATTTAGAGCCTATTATATGTTCCAAAAGCAAAGAAATCACTTTCTGGGAAGCCACACCAACTGCCAGTGCAACTCACACTCATCTTGAGTAGGGGGTAGGAAGAGGAGAGGTAAGAGTTCACTCATGCGCTCTGTGGGACTGTGCATTTCACATAAAAACAGTGAGGTCTTTTTCTTAGTCAAGATTACCAATTGCTAATTGTGGAAAAATCAGAAAGGCAGCAGATAAACCCGAGTTAATGAAGCCTCAGAAAGACTCATAAATAACTTGAAGCCTCATTAGATTGAGGACCTGAACCAATTTTCTGGCAAGAAATCTTTCTGGCAGTTGCAAAACCAATAACGGGTAGCTCCGATTTTGCTAGATTCAAGTCAACGTCTTTCCATCAAGAGAAGAAATGAGGATAATTTGCTCTTATAGCTCTCTGAGTGCAGTATATGCCTGGCAGAACCGCTCACTCCTGCAGCGTGGTAAGGATTATCCCAGAGACCTCAACTGCAGCAGGCACTGCTGGGGTGCCAAGGGCTTCTCCCCAGCTCACACACTTTTCAACAGCATAAAATCCCAGTATATATATCTCCTGTATCTGGCATACTGCAGTGACGGGGTGAAATGGAACCAAGCTACATTTACAAGCAGCTCTGCAGCCCGTGTCTGAAACATACCCATTCCTTTCCCATCACATCAGGCATTAGCTACAAAAGCCTGCCCTGCGGCATGCATATTTTGTGCTTAGGATTTGCTTTTCCAGCTGAAGTCATTAATGTACAATTTGTGCAAGTTAGCTGTCTCATAAAACTTATCTTAGCCTTATCAGAAATAGCACCAGAGCAGTTCTTGAAAGAAATTGTATCCTCAGTTTTTCTCTCTTCATACTCAAGTGTACTGCATACCTTTCCTAAAAGGCCACCAAAGAACCATAGCCATGTTACTGAAAAACAAATGAGACAAAATAATGGGATGTTAACTCATTTCCAAGCTTCAACCAGTTTTGCACCTACTTCAGTCTTAGGTTTTTCGCCCTATCACGGAACAAAGCTACATAAAGATATGTAAAAAAAAAAGAAAAATAGTTGCTGGAAAGTAGAACACCAAGTCTAATAATCAACAAAAATGATGGTAGCTAAACTTAGGTCAATATTAAGTTAATACCACTCAGCAAAAAAGCACTTCAAAACAAGAGTAAACCCCAACAACATAAAAAAATCAAAACACACTGACTTCCAAGAGACCTGCTGTCCCCAGGTCAAGTAAAGCCTATGCAGGAAAGTGTATTTCTGAGAGAAGAGCAAATTAAGTCATAAACGTCGTATGAAATGAATGCCCTCATGTCTGAATAGAAGCTTTCCAGCCGTTACCAAAACCACCAAAAAAGCTTTAAAACTGCACTAGAAGAGCCAAACTCCTTGTCTTTCTGCATCTTCTGCCCACTCAGACATCACCTTCTCTGCCCAGGTCAGCGAAAGAAGATGCAAATGTACAACAGAACGCTAACACAGATGCGTTCCCGCTAACAGGAGGTCCAGCAGCAAAGCGCATGCTGTCTGTGCCAGGGGGCAGCGCTTAGGAGAACAACAGTGTTGAAGCAAAGAGAAAAAAAACTTTCAGCAGAGCTACACAAAAACCTGAGATATACCTCAACATTTCTCTTATGGAAAAACCTTTAGTACTTTCATTCATCAACATCCTGGAGACTTTGTTCTTCCTCTCACACACAGAGGCACACAGCTTTGATTCTTTCACAGAACCCACTAAAGGCAGTAACTAAAAATAAAAAGCCAATCAGATCACCTTAAGTTGCTTCCTTAAAAAAAAAAAAAAAAGAGAATCCTATTTCACAGCATGCTAATTAAGAGAACAGAACCAATGCCTTGATATCATGATTAAGAACAGTTCATTTTCAGCATTTTTCCTCAACAGCAGATCGATGCAATTATCTGGCAATTTGCTCACTGAATGACTTTCCAAGATGCCTTACTGTGATAAGACAATGCCTTCTTCAAAGTGCCTTTGAGCCAGTGAAAGATGAACCTGCAGGAAATATTTTCTAAGCAATGTACAATTTAATTCTTCGGTAATAAAGCAAAATATTTGCTTCATGAGTAATGACAAAACCCACTGAAGTTAGGTGGAACAGCAAGCCACTGGGTTTTTTCCTCATTTCACAAACAGTGATCACTAAGAAGAATGTTGTGATGGAGGGCACATCCAAAAGATCATTTTTGGAAAATATAAAACTGAAGTTCTTGACTTCATTGCATTTTAACCACGGGACACAGGTGAAGACTGACTAGCAGCTGAATCACTCGTTCTGTCCTTTAGTCTTTCTGCTCTAACTACATGCTGATTTTCACGATGGTGTTTCACGAAGAGCTGCGCTGGCACCTGGACAACATAAACAAAAGAAATGCCTTTTTTCAGCAATCTGGAAAAAGGATAAACAGGGAGGTGAAAGGACCTGCAGGTCTTTAGTCATTCAGTTTGGTTTACATGTCCCGATCAGATTTTAGGGAAAGATACCACACCGCTCAATCACGAGCGATGCACACTGGTAAAATAGAGGGAAATGCTGACTCTACATGCAGCTGGTCATCTGTAATCTCAGTAGCCAAGGAGATCTTTAAAAGATCTTGCTAGCTCTGAAAAGATCCCCAGCTTTCTACCCATCCCCCTGCACCCAGGGGCACCGATGGCTCACGGTGCTGCCAGAAACCCAACCAGCCTGCAAAGTTACCTGCACCAGCACCCACGGCAGCAGGGAGGTCCCCAGGCAGGGCTGCTGCCAGTGTCTAGACCAGGGAGTAATTTCTGAGCGAAATGCAGTTTTGTGCTCAGGTAAGCCATGTCCTGTTACCCACAGGCACCAGCTGCCTTTACCAAAAGCGACAGCTGTAGCCCACTAACTGTGTCCCTCCACCTCCCAGCATCGAGAATTAAGCACTTTTCTCAATATTGCCCAGAAGAAGCCACAGGAGCTCTTCTAGTGATTCCTTCAGCAGCAGCCTTTGTAAACCAGCATGGTTCCCCCAGCAGAATTAAATTCAAAACTTATCTGCTTATCTTTCCGTGCAGCTTCCCAACCTTATCCTTCTATAATGATCTAAATCTAAACACATTTTCTGTTGATACTTGATACCTGCAGAGGTTCCTTCTTCTGTTCTGTGGAAAGGAACCCTTCCCTGCTTCAACAAAAATATCTGAAGGAAATAATCACAGACCCAAGACTTCTACCACTCTGACTTAAATAGTGCATGCTCATCCTCATATGCAAAATACATCACTAAAAACACAAAAGTAGATGTATTATAAAATGTTCCAACTTGACCAAAATTGACTTATTTTTCCAACACTGAAAATTCAAAACACGGTAGAACTTTGCGGTAGCTTTCACACATGTATACCACACAAAGCTACATAGATAAAATTTCCTTTACAAACCGCTTCTGGTGTTACACGTCCCGGTTTAATGGACTAGGAACAGCCTTATTTTTGGTATAAATACTACCACAGTGGAATGGCCAGGTATATATTCTCTTTCCAGAGGATGCGTGGTGGCGAGAGACCACTATTGAAACATGTTACCTTTGATCACCGAAACACAGGTTCACTTCTTAGTTTCTTCAAAACCATAAACTACGGACTGTAATGATGCTTCTGCTTCACTAAGTCGAATATACTGACCAGGTTTACCCTACAGGAAAGCAACCGTTCCACATTTAAGCTGAGCTCTCACTTTGCCCTATAGTCTGTAGTAGCATTGATAATTTAAGTGTTTCATAAATGTAAAATTTTACTCTCCTCTGAATCAATAGAATTGTTTTTGATTTCCAGTATTACACCAGCTAACAGCATGGCAAAAATCACAAGCATAACAGTACATCTACTTCATGAAAATTAATGTAAAATACAATTCAATGAACGACTGTAACCAGAGGATGGTTTAGAGCGATGAAGTCCCACAGAACAGCACAAACACCTGTTGGGATAAGCAATGCTATTCTGTCAATATGGACCCTAAACAGGTTTTCTTAAACTAGTAATCATTAATAATAATGAACAAATTAACCAGATTGGATGTTAAAAAGCATCAGGACCTCCAGCATTTTGGAATAACGCTGTATATACCCAAGTGCAGCTGGAATTGCACACAAATGTGAATTCCCTTTCATAAGTCATTCAGAGGATTAATTTTTTTGCTTTTTTCCTAAATTCACAATTAACAACAGCAAGTCACTTAACAGCACACAGCCTGGCAAGGAGTTTAGGTGGGCAGCAATGCTGAACGAGACAGAAAAATTTAGGTTGAGAAGGACCTTTGTGGTCACTCTGCCCAACCTCCTGCTGAGAGTAGAGCCGAGCTCCAGGCTGCTGGGATATGTGCTTATGCTGGTGGGGCTCCAAAGAGGGGATGCTGCAGCCCCCCGGCCTCCTGCCCCACCCCCATGGGGAATTTTCTTCTCCCCATATAACTGGTTGCTTGTGCCCACTGCCTCCTGTCCTTGCACTCTGCGCTTGGGGTGGACCTTGGCTCAGTCTTCTCCATTACCTTCCTGCAGGCAGCTGAAGCCTACAGTTCAGCCCCCACCCTGCAAGCCCTCTTCTCCGAGTTCGTACTTCATGTCCTCGTGCCCTTGCATTTGGCTTTGGCCAACAGCAGGAGGCTTTCTGATGCCCCTCTGCACAGCATCCCTGCCCTCCAGCACAGCATCTGCTCCTCCCAAAGTGAAGCCACCTGCCAGCCTACTGAGCTGACACCTCAACCCATCGTCCAGGTCACTGCCAGAGACGTTGCACGGCTGAACAGCACCCGCTGGAAAGTGATGGATAAAGACCTGTGCTCTTGTGTTTGTTCAGATTAAATGAGAAACAGCTGCTGGGCAAATCTGACTTCATCTTGCTCCCTGCTAGAGCACGGTAGCAGTCATTTCATTTTGATTCTATGCGTCTACATTGCTAAGATGACGATACCGCAAAAAGTCCTTAATAATCTCCTGGAAGGCCAAGAACACGCAGAACACGCTCAGTTTCACTATCCACCTTACACAAGCTTCCACAGACGTGAACTTATTTGGTAGTCTTCTTCATGACAAAATAATTATATTTTTTTTAAAGGGTCCTGGCCAATGTAAACAGGAAAAACCCACTGTTCGGAGGTCATGCTTTGCATGCCTTCTATCCTTTTGATGTACAAAGGATGTTTGTTACGATGTTTTAGAAGTATACAGAATACAAGGTCAGGACTACACTAACATCCCACTCTTGTACCGCATCATAAAAAAAAGCAAAAAAAAAATTGCTTCTTGATGAATATAAAATGCTTCAAGACCTGCAGTTATTTCAGCAGACTTCAATTACCAATGCTTTGACCATTTGGCACAAGCACTCAAGAGAGACGAACTTGCAAATGTCACTATGCCTCAATGCAGCAGAAACACAAGCAACTCAAGTGGGATACTCGCTGATGGGTGTGCAACTGCATTTAATTCTAATATGCTGGTTACTCACCCTGCATTAACGTATACATTAAAAGGGGTCTGCCCCCCCAGCCCCTCCCCCACCAAAACAAAAATAAATAAATAATATACCTGAAATCAGTTTGCATGTGCCCTCCAAAGGCTTCTTTTAAGCACTGTTTTCCACTCGAAATTAATTTAATTGCATCTACTGAGAAGGCTGCAAGTCCTGAAAGAAACATGCCAAGTGATTTTAAAATTGATCATAGGAAAGCTGAAGTTGGCAAGAAGCTCGGGAGACCACCTCGTTCAATCTTCTGTGGAAAGCTGGACCTTAGATAAAGTTTTCCAGGGACTGTCAAGCAAAGTCAGGAGTATTTCCTAAATATATTTTAGAACAGTAACTATCAGAACTACTTTTACCCTGTGCTCGTTAAGGAGCTTGCTTTCATGCACGGGTGAGATGACAGCAGCTTTGAAGCATTCACTGCATATCCAGCTTTAAACTCCCAGGTGAGCTCCTGACTGTATCAGAGGTGTGAAGTTTCTCCAGAGCAGACACTAGCCCAACCCCTCAGCTGTTACAGGGGTTATCTCGGGAATCTCCCCTCCCCATACCTTCCCCTCATCTGCAAAATACAATGGCACTGCCTAAACCACAGTCAACACTGCTTTGTGGGAAGCCTGCGCGGCTGCTCATGACGTCTGTATAACTTCCAGGCACTTCTCTACACCCTTTTGCCCTGAAGCAGCTCATCAGGACAGCAGGATACAGATCTTCAACTGGATTTCCAACCCGACGGCACTTTATTTGATGTCAATGTCCTCCCATGGGCAGTGACACACAATGTAAATGCCATTTTCCTGGGGATCATAATTCATGATGATGCCACACGGTGGTAGCACTACTAAAGGGATGGAGAACAGCGAGCTCTCACAAAGCATTTGGGGTCAGAGTCAGCTGCAAATTGTGGTATTTGATGTTCCTCTAGGAAGCTCATTTCATCTAACCTCCCCAGAGCCAAAACAAGAGGACACCATCCTCATTTCAAAGAGAATAACAATTCACACTGGAGTTTTACATAACTCCATTCAGTCATTTTTTTCTAACATCTGTGCCTAAATGAAACAATGAAGCACAGTAGATGCAATACAGATGGCTTACAAAGTCATTTAAAATAGACAACTGCTATGGTTTTCACCACAAATGCATAAACCAGCCCGTAAGAAAGCTGTATGTGGATCGCTCCCGCTAAGTCCATCATCTTTACAGCCCACAATTTCACAAGAAATCACCCTGCAGCAGCATGTTCCTTGGTCTCAGATGAACACAATCCCAAACCAGTCCTGCATTACAATCCACTTACAGAGCAACACGACACAGTGGTTTCATAAGACAGTTACAACCATCTTTCTAATTCAGACTTGTTACTCAAGGTAGGAGTCAACTAAAAACAAGGTGTATGTGGGGGGGGGAGAAAGTTTCCAGCTTTACTTTGCAACTGTCATTTGTACTTTAAAATACAGTCTTCCTACTGCCTAAACATGTTTCCAGAAAACAGAAATCCATGGATTCTCAGGTCAAAGTTTGCAAGCAACTTCTCATTGGAAGCAAGCCCCTTCAGGTCTAAAGACTCAACCACCAGAAATCTGCTACCACCATAAACCACAGAGGACAGAAGAGGACACAGCAGGCAGAAGAAGGCTTATACCTGCCCTTACGAGACACTTTACCTTACAACGCGTTTCACTAACGCGTCAGCAAATGCCAGCCTTCATGTCTTCACCCACCTTTACTGACCGGTTGTACCAGAAAATAAGACTGAGACTTTACAGGTTTGACTGCAGAGCATGAGAATGGGAACAGGTCTGGGAAATTTTGGTGGAAGAAAAACTAACAAAAGAAATTTGTAAACCTCAAATGGAATCATTCCAGTGTTACAGAGGGAAATCCTGCAAATCAAAGCCATCCATGCAGCAGGATCACTGTTCTTGCCACTCAGCTGCAGCCTCCACCAGCACCATCTCTACCCTACCTGGACAGCTTTGGCAGATGTCTGTCAACCAGCTACAGAATTGTAGCTGCTGTAGACAATTACATCTTTTTTTAAAAAAAAAATAAATTGTACATTAGATATCCACACAAAGACCTCAACCTTTCAAAAGTTAACCCTCAAAACTCTTAAAAAAAATCCCATCCTCTGTCAAACTGCTGAGTACAACCATCTACCCTCCTCCCAGATCCTGAGCAAGTTCTGTGAACTCCTTGTGAATAACTCCTCCATAGAAATGAACACTGCTGCATTCATTTAGAAAACAAAAATGGTATTATAAGAAAATATGCTGCTTGCAATTCTGGTGTAATATCCTCAAAAAACAGTGTAATGTCAAAAATGGCATTTTGCTTACCCTAACTTGAACAGCGAGATTTCTGGCTCTCTATAAACAAGCAAAAGTTTCAGGTTTTCTACAGTAGAAGACCCATTTTTTTCAAGACATGATTTTATTATAAAATAAATATGTCTAAGTTGTTTTTAAGGATTCTGTTCTGGTTTTCTATTTGAATTATCGTGCATTAAAAACTCATGGTACAGTTACTGAATTTGTACAACTGCCTACATTGTGCAAAAGCACTCAGAGAACTTCTGCCTCCAGCAGATTGTGGGTCCTTACAAAATGTCCCAGCATTAGTTCAGAGCTGTCTAAACCAATGAGCATGAAAAGAAATTTTAGCATCTCTGCCACTACCGCTTGCACTTCTTCCAAAACTAAAAGAACTTTTCCAGGCTTTGGAAAAATTCAGCATTTGTGCGTCTTTGCTCCTGCCAGCCTCCCCCTCTCTGCTGCTCCTCTCCCCCAGCACTGGCTCCATCACCATCACTTTAGCCGGGGCATCAAATTCATCTCTGAGACTGCATTACCCATACTACTCCTTGGACTTCTTTCAGGTTTACATGCTGATCATCAGGTTTAATTCCACAGCAAATACCCGTATTTTAAATTACTTTGGTGGTTTTTATTTTTCTTTCTGGTTATTTCCCAGCTGACTACCCTATTCTTCTGTTTTTTAGTAGCTATCGCGGAGTACACAAGTAAAATGTAATACAGTACAAACGTCCCTAGGAAATCTTTTTCTTAATTTCTGAGTATTTATATTGTATCAAGGACAGGTGTTTAAAAGAAAATTAGCATAACATAACTACTTATGAGCTATGTAACAGTTTCCATTTTAATTTGTCATTTTCATAGCATTTTGTTTCAGAATTTTCTGCAATAGGTACATTTCCTTTTTTGAAAAAATAAAGGTATTTACATGACATTTTTTCTCCAGCTTAATGAGGTTTCAAAAACAAAGCCTTGGCTATTTAAATCCATTATTAAGATATTTATGGAAGGTCAATTTTTACACTTTGGACTGCAATCTCATTGAGATCACACATGTACAACTACAGTACTTTAAAAGTTGCATTGTAATGGGGAACTGAGGTTTTAAAAATACTAATAGAAAAAAAGGAGGGTAAAACTGGTTTTCAGCTTTAACTTCAATGTGAAACCTCAGCATCACATGAATATGCATTTTGCATTTCACATATATAATCACAAGTTTTTAAGGTGCCTTGGGACCTCTGAAAGAAGGCACAGAATAAATGAAAATCACTTTAATTAAAAGCAAATTAAGGGGTCTTCTAATCCAGGCAGAAGTAGCAAATCCGTGGAGACTTTTTAGAATACGGATCCTTGAAGTTACATTGCTTATAACCCTCCCTAATTCCAGCTTCCTTCCCCCATTTCCCCCCCAAAGGAGGCTCCGAATCTGCACGGGATCAGGTTTATTATGAAAATTCTGCTCTAGTTCCTAAAAAAAGATTTTGGTCTAGTTTCAGAGTGGCCAGCAGCACTAGCATCCATACGAAGCAAATAAAAACAAAGAAATGAGAATGGGAATGCTTTTTCTCACTGCAGGGAAAAAAGATAAGATTCTGTTTTATGCTTTTAAGAAGTCATTTCAACACTGATTAAGAAAGTTGGAGTTCTCCTCCTTGACAGGAGGCTTTTGAAATACAGCTCAAAAATAAACTAAGCAACCACACACTAAAATGCTATCACAAAAATGACTTCTTACAAGAAAACTTGTAAAGTTAGAAAAACGTGTGGAAGTAAAATAGATAATATTACTGTAATTTTTTCATTACTGCTCTTACAGCAGGAGGACATTACTGATGAAGTCTCACAGGTCTCCCATTGGCTGTCCCTAGTTCACCATTGCCTATACCAATAAATAAAAGAATGAATTTACAAATACTACTTAAAATTATCAGAAATCTAAACTGAGTAATATTCTGTTGAAAAGGCATTTTTACATGTATTTATCTCATTAAGCAATTCAATTCCTCCATGAGAAAAAAAACCCAACAAAACAAATCCTAACCTAGAGGGAAAAAATCCAAACAACTGAACAAGAGGAACAAAAAAAGAAAATGGGCAAAACGCCTGGAGAAACGCTGCTTTGATTTTGACACATGGGAATAAATGGAAAAAATATTCAGCTAACCTTTTTTTAATCAAAACATCTTCCATCTCATGTGCAAATTTCAACAGCTGAGAAAGCATCCTACTCAATCTCCCCCAAGTGGTGTCAGCATGTTTTATGTAAATACTAGTTAACAAGGGATGTATGTTTGCAGCAAACATTTTAGGGTTCTCCTTTAGAAGCTCTGGATTCACCTTCTGTGTTGGAGGAGAAACTGTAATTCTGAAGATAATAGGAGATACACACAGAGGACATAGGAGACTCCTTTCTTTTTTAAATAGCCAAGATATATTTGTTATTGAAGAGTTTTAGTTATTTCACAAATTAACAGGAGGAAAAACTTGATGACTAATGTCTGCATCAATATGTGGCAATGTGTGTCTTGAAAGCAACTTTATTTTGTAACATCCGGAAATAACGTTAGGGTTTGATAACACGCTCATCTGAAAGTATTACTGAGACCAAGGCAGTTTCCTTCTAGGACAGTCAGAAGTGTCACATGAAGCACAAACATGACAAGCTCCTGTTCGAGAGCACACTCCTGTGCCACGGGATACCCAGGGGAAGCAGCAAACTGAAGTCAGAATCCTGGGTTACTGGGCAATGCCAACTCCCTCTGCCCTAAGGGCAGCACCGCTACGGCACCTCCTGCTACTTCCCGAGGAAAGGGCAGCTCCTTCGCAGCCATCTACGCTTTCACAGAAACACAGTGCTCCTCAGAGCAGTTTCATATTGAGTTCATAATAACTAGGTTATTTTTCTTCCTGTTTAATTTCTTTCCTTTTGTCTTCAGAAAAATGTCTTTACCAAAAGGGTTGTCAAGCTTTGGAACAGGCTCCCGAGGGAAGCGGTAGAGTGACCATCCCGGGGGGTATTAAAAAAGACATGTAAGCTGAGTCAGGGACACGGGTCAGCAGTGGGCTTGGCAGTGCTGGGTTAACAGGCAGACTCAATGATCTTAAAGGTCTTTTCCAACCTAAATGATTCTATGACCATCAGTTGTGACGTAGCCATCTAAAACACTGTATAGCCATAAGGGATCTTCTTTTCAACATTGCGCTGAAAGGAAGCACAGCTCACAGCATCAGAACAACAAGAGTGCAGCATGTGCATGAATACAAACAGCAATAAAAACAACATCTAAGATCAGAGGCTCTTCACTCCTTCCTTCTTTTCTCCCCTCGATCCATAGCTGAGGACCACCTCAGCCACTCCACACCATGCTGCCACTGGCACAACTGTTTGCTGTAAAACAGCCCGAGAAACTATCCAGGTTAAAAGAAATAAATAATTTTTTAAAATACAAAAGCAAGAGCCCTCCAAAAGGAAACAGTTCCCTGGTCTGATTTCCAGCCTGCAAATAACAACATTATACATCTTCAGTAAGTGGCGGCTCAGGGGCATGAATAAGTAACCGAGGACAGGCAGAAACCTATTAACAAATTTTTGCTGGAAGAAGACATTCACATAACCACAACAGCCTTCATTCAAATCGACAAAACGAGAACACTGTTAGTTCATTTATTTCAGCCTTTGTCTTCTCTGTTTAGTTGGTAACTTTTCCTGTCCAAAAATCTCCTCCACATAATGGCTCCCTGTGGGCAAAAGTGAAGATAAACAGACCAGAAAGACCAACTGGGATGAGCGAAGCAGCTCCTCTGGGGAGCCAGGGAAACGCAGGCTCTGCTGGCAGGTCTTGCAGTCACCTCTGCCTAGCGCTCAAGTAAAGAGCAAGGCATTTGCACAGACTTCAGAATCGTTTTTTCCAGCACACTGCAAGCAGGGTCATTAACCCCCTTCCCATCCCAGAGACTGGTGCTGCCAGGTCAGATCTGCTGCACTGGATGCTTGCCTGTGGCCTGGGAGCAGGATCTATGCAGTCAGATCACTGGGAAAAAGAGTTAACAAGTTATTTCTCCAATTCCACAGCCCATGTAATGCAACTCTACTTCACAAAAAATGATACACTGCATTAAATATTATTTAAAGGATTTTTTTTTCCATCAACTAGAGTGCCTAAAAAACCTGTTCCGAATGAGATGACACAAGTCAGTGGATGGCCATTTCTGTATTTACTCTCTCAGAATTTTATCAGCTCGAAAGAAAGGTAACTTCCAGGTAAGCACATACAATCTCCTGTTTCTGAGGCATTAAGTTTTACCACAATGGGATTCTCACAATAAGATACCTCAATAACAGGAAATATTTAAGTATTGCCTCCATTCTAGCACAGCCTTGCCTTAGCCATAACCACTCCCCGATCCACCAGTAAGATTCAAGTAACTATTTTGTCATCTAACGCTGCCGTACGGGAGACATGACTTTCCCCCCTTACAATTCCCGATTTTCATTATAAACGTGCTCTGATGCCAAATTAACCTACAGCCTTTTTGTCCTTTCTGTTTAAGAACAAATGTGATGCAAATAAGGAGTTTCTCTGCCTTAGCTGCAGAAGAAACTTCCAGCTTTACATACTGAGCCGACTGGAGAGGGCTCTTCCTCAGAGACCTGCAAATGCACAGGAAGGAGGATGGCATCTTCCAGAGACTCGCAGGGATGCTTTACAGAGCAGAAATTGGTTCCAAATTTGTTTTCTGTAACACTGAGGAGATAAATAAAAGCTATAGCCCTCAGGGAGCATTTAATGTTTGCATTTATACAAAGTCTCCTTCATTTGAACATACTGGATATGTTGTACAGGAACCTGACCTTTGTGCTTGGACACTTATCCTAAGACCTTCCTGTGGAAACTCAGAACCATTTGCCTAACATGGAAGATGAAAACTCAAACTCGCATCAGTTTTTGCTTATTTCAGCTATTCTTCCATATGATTAGCTGAAGAGATTGTGAACTTTATTCTTTCTCAAGTCACTATTACTACTGGCTCCAGGAGCATATCAGATGTTCATGTCTGAAGGCTGGATAAACAACCAGAAATCCAGATGCAAAACAATCTCCTTTCAAAAACAAGGCATTTCATACGAACTCTCACAACTCCAAGCTGAAACACATAATGAACACCGACACGTTTTCCGAGATCTCCAGGAGCTGCTCAGGGCTGAGGATGATGGCCAGTGACACCTGCCACCCCCAGACTCCCGTAACTTTCAGTGCATAGATTACACACAGGTTTTTTTTCCAGAGTGAAGTCCGCTATGACAGGGTTTTAAAGTCAAGAGGCAAACTTGACTGTCTGTTGGCTCTTCTGCTGCCCCAGTCTCTTGCACTCCTTAAACAGTGGAGAGTTATGCCCAGCTTCTGGCACACTCTGTCAGATTTTCCATGAAGAAAACACCCGCCGTGTCTTGGTTGCCTTCAAAAGGCTCAAATAACAGAGACAGTCTTTCAGGTGAACCTTTCCCTCCAACACCGGTGGCTGGACGGGCCTACACTGGTGAATTCCACTATAAACAGCACAGAGCTAGAAGTCAACCAGCTCAGAAAGGCCCCTGCTACCCACAAGCTCTTCTCTCCCACTTGTCCCAAGGCTAAAGCAACAGGAGGAACAGAGGTGGTGACGAGACCTGGCAGGCAGGTCCACAAACCAGCAATAATTAGATAAATCGCTCAAGAGACTAAGGCCACACCAAGAATGACTGTCCGTACTCCAGGGATGTGGCGGAAAACCAACATGCAATCTCTCAGGTCATGCATATTCCTCTGCTACATCTCCCTGGGAGGTGTAAAGTGCTCCTACTGCATCCACAGCTCCCAGCGAGATCTGTTTCAGGGGGACAGAAACTGAAGGCATCTAGTTTTAAATCTCTCTGTTCTCATCCTTCAACCTAAAATGCAGGGCCCCCAGGAAGCTGTGACCTCCAAGCTACAACCAGTTCAACAGCTGCTCACCAGCTAAACCACAGCTGGCGGGGAACCCAAAGAGTGGCTCTTCCACAGCCCAGCCCAGAGTCTTCAGAAATGATGTGCAGGTCTTTCCCAACCTAAACAATTCTACGGCATGAATGCTGGAAGGTGAGGATTATTACCAAGTTGTCATAATCCTCTCTATTACAAATTCTTTTTTGAACTTTTTGAGACAATATGCAAAACATCTGAATTACTTTTACTGATAGCAGCAAATACATCTGTGCTTTTAAGGAAGGATTTTTCTCTCTTCATTCCTCCTGCACTTACTCTTAAGGAGTAGCAACTTTCCTCCAAAACCTACATTTGCCAATAAAACTTCTTCAGACACATGGAAAATTCTATACATGATCATGAAAAAGAATTTTTACAGCAACACTTACCTCTGGTTTTAATGGTCATTTCCTATCTGACAACTATCCTCGTCGCTCTAACAGGCACGAAAAACAGAAATATCTTTTTGTTACCTGGGATGACGACTTTATGCCTCCATCAAAAATTTAAGAAAGCTCCTGCACAAACCATCCCCCACCAGGCTGGCATCAGAGGCACTCTCAAAATGACATAGCCTAAGCCTCAAAAGGAAACAGCACAGAATGCCACAACATTAGCCCAGCTATCCGTGTTACTGCCTTGATACCGTGCAATAATACACTCTGTATGTTCACAATACCATGCATTATTTCACATTATCAGTACACTTTTCATTTCAAGGGGAGCAGAATTGTCGCTGAAATAGCATCTGCACAGACTAAGTTGGCTCCTGGCTGGTCCTCATGGGCTACCAGCAACTGGGGTTAACTCAGCAGGAATATGCAATAAATTTGTTTCATTTGTTATGAAAAAACATTGCAAAAGGAAAATGAAAACTGGCAGATATTTTTTTTTAAATCCCAACAGTAAACATGTTGTGGAAGACATAAATGGAGAGAAGGTATCCCCCAAGAGATGAACCAAAATGAAGCATAATATCACCCAGACACAGCCAGCCCACACACAGTAACAACTGCTAAGCATCGCCAGCAAGAAAGTTGTTCCTTCCCTTGTAAAAATAACCCCAGAAAATGCTCCAAATCTGCTAAATTCAACCCAGACAGCATCAAACTGGACTGCTGTGCTGAAGTGCCATTCAGGTGCTTTCCTTCAGGCTGGAAGTGAGGGATCCCTGCCGGCCCCAGGGCATTCAGTTAACATGAACCAATATTTTATAATAAAGTTTTAACAGACATCTACAGAATAATGCCTGCTCATATTATTCAAGGGTGGAAGGAGAAGCAGTTTGGATTCAGATCTCCAGACCACAAGGCCATGTCATAATTTTAGTCCCCTCTAGGATCCAACACTATAAAGGTTCCTCGTTCATTCAGACACACGTGGAAGATCTGAATTTTTAAAGACTTGATCCTATCTGGCCAAAAGCTCATGGACACACACTTAAGACAGTCTCAAACAACATCCATCATCTAACCCTCATACACAACGCTCCCTCTTGCAATGTTATTTATTTCCATAATTTATTTCACTGTTTTATTTTCTGCTTTACCTTCAGGCAGGACACTGAACTACGTTAGCTGGTATGATTTGTGCCGAGAGTTAATTTTTGCTGATCTTTTCAGATACACTGGTGCACCACCAGAAGATAAGCTGTTCTGGCATTAAGAAAATAACCTGCATCTTAAGTTTGGAAAAAAAAAATAATAATAATGGAGGGAAACAGAGACATTTTCAAAATAAGGAAAGCTAGCCGTCCACTTGGAATTTTCTTATATTGCTCAGGATATCAGATCAGAAATATTAAAGGCTATTTCAAAATAAAATGCAGTAGTAGAGTCCCAGAGGCCCAATCACAATATCCTTTCCCCATTGTCCTGACTTTGTTTGCTTGGAAACAAAGCGCCCAAATGATTCTAGCATTCCAGAAACTTTATAAACAGGCAATGGCTTCTTTGCCCATTCTTCCTACAAAAGACACAACAGTGTAAATGTATCCGATACCTGCTTGCATGCCTTGGGAAAAAATAAAAAGAAAATTAACAGCTTCAAACAATCCAGAAGCAACATGGGCTATAGGGATTTGGTACAGGGAAACCGCCTATTTTAAGGCCCAGCAACACCAGGGAACTGCTGCCATAAATACCATCCTTGCTCAATTATTTAACTTTGGTCATAATTAAAATAAACTTGAGGAGGGAGGGGGATGATGACACCCAAACCAAACCACAACAACAACCCAAAGAAACACCCCGACACTGCTGTCCCAGCAAACCCAAAATTAATTTTACTACAACAATTACCAATTGCCACACTTACTATCCTGGTACAGCTTGAATTTGTATATATACCACAACTTAGGTACAAAGCTATCGTAAGGACACACTATTTCACAAACTCATATTACCAAACAGCCTGTGTTGCAATTAAACCAGTCTCAGCATTTAAAGATTCTGATCAAAGTGCAGCCATGTGATGCAATTGTTTATATGTTTCCAAGGAAACCTAAAAACCTAGAAACAACAAAGACCTAAAAAGCTAGAAAACACCTGTTGGTTTGAAGAGGTTCCCATGGGAGTTCTTAAACACAGAGTTAGAAATTACACAAATGCCTCTGCGGTTTCTGAGTTTTGTTTCTTTTTGGCCCTGAAAATTAACAGAATCTCTTTCGTACTTTTGAAAATGTATTAGCTACGGCTTAACTGCTGCAAACCCCTAAGCGGCAGATTCCGACATGCCACCAACTCCACCAATGCAGTACTTCTGACATTCATAGGCCTTATCGCTCTAACTATTGATTTTTGGATACTGAAACGAGCCAAAAAAGTTCCTCTTTCCTTCTAACTGAGATCGCAACAATAATTTGAAACTGCATTTATATTTCATAGATACAATTGATTGATACACAATGAATACTATAGTCTTAAAAAAATGGAATAATACTAAAAAACCCGATACAATGAGGAATCTTTAAGAAAAGCATTATGCCCTTCTGACCGAATGAGATTTAAAAAAATAGAAATACCTCATTTGTGAGAAAGATGGACGTATATAAAACACAACCACAAGCCCCAGAAAATAAAAAGTTCGTATCACCTTTGGCTCGGGGAAGGGGGCACTTCCCTACACTCCTGCCTTGCCCTTGACGGGGTGAAATAAATGAACACTGTCATTTTCCCCCCTCAAGCTTTGTTGCTTTTGTCCCTGAAGAAAATTCTAGTTTCCATGCAGAGATAAAGATTGCTGTCAGCCCCTTGAAGCAGACGGCATGAATAGCTGCAGTGTTCGCGCTGGAGGACGAGCGAGCTCCGGAGCCAGTCATGTTGCCCAACACAATGGGTATTTGTGGTTCCTCAAGTCAGGATTGAGCAGCAGCCCACTAGACATCAACAGATGTGCCCGTATCACCTCCCGTGAAAATTTATCAAAAGAAATACAGTATTTTCTTTAAAATTTCAGCTTTTTCATTTCATTCTTGCATCCTGAAGCAACTCTCAATAACTACCATCAAAGCCATGGAATGCCTCGAAATGGATGGGTGCAATCTCATGCAGCAGTCGTACTCTATGATCTTAAAGGTCTTTTTCAACCTGAACAACTCCATGATTCTATAAAATTAAAGGTAAGCACATTTCCTGATTCCCTAAGTGAAAGCTACAGCACAGCTGGATTCAATTTATTGAAAAATAAGAGGAGATCTTGCTATAAAAATCATTTTTACAACAAAGACTTCAATGCACATAAAGATATATTTGCAAGATGTTCTTTGGATTCAGGTTCTCATTCAAAGCAGAAACAGGGAAGCACATCACTCACACCAGCTGCAACTTCTGCCCTGTACCTGGCTACACTGAGAAGGCGATGACCAGAGACAGAACCTGCAAGCCCAGTTCAGCCTTTCAAACCCTGCCCTTTTCTGGGTTTTCATAACCTTGCCCGACCCGGGCATCACCACTACTCACCACTACCACCATTGAAGCTCTCACTTGAATTCACACTTACCAGTTCTCTTCGCCTTGCCCTTCCCCAAAGAGCTCCGTTTCCTGACACAAGCCACTTCCACCCCTGGGAAGTAAACATCAAAAGGCTGGAGTTTCACTTCAAATCAAACCTAAAAATCACACCGTGCTTTATTCCCATTCAAACTGCCCACGTCCTTTGTCTACCAACGTTTTATCACCTGATCATAGTTATTCATATACCAGAAATAACGCATCAAAAATACTTCAGTCTATTTTGTCTTGTTCTGTTGGCTCTGGTAAGTGTCTTTGAGCAGTATGAATCAATCTCTGTATACGGACAGACACAAGCAGACACAGGAAAGGTCCATTACCCAACACTAGGACCTGACCAGTTGATCTCCCCATGCTCCCTTCCCTCAACGAAGGGACAAGTGTCTTGAGACCAGAAGAGCTCTCAGCACAGGGCAGGTTATCTGAATTATCCCTGCAGAAGATTCTCTCTAATGACTAAAGACAGAGTCGTTAGGTAAACCAGGCTGCTGGTTTAGGGGTACAGTGCTGGGGAGCGCACATCCCCAAGCTTATAAACTGGGAAATACACAATTTCAAATTTCCAGCAATATTAAAATAGCAATGCATCTAGGTTCCTAGAAGCTTTAATTACGTGATGTTCACAAATAATTTGCCTTTGAAAACACATGACTACATTAAATTAACCTGGGAAAAGCACACTATTAAACAGGACATTTGAGGCTTGTAAGTCAATTAAAGAGTAGCATGCCTCATAAACACATCCAAGAATTTGAAAATTTACCTGACCGTCAAGTTTCCATTCTTCTTATGGCAAAAGCAGTAGTGTTAAGATACAGTCAGTGTGAACACACATTTCTTATAAATATGTCCAAAACACAGAAAAATAATACAAGTTCACACCTACACACTTGTAAGAGGACTATTTCTCTGAGGGGCTGCAGAGCATATTTCATTCTCCTTGTTATGAGAATAATCCAGCTAGAGAGGAAGGCAGCATACGCCAGCTCCAATTTTAACTCTGATGCCTCACGTGCAAGCGGCTGTGATACAGCACCTATTCTCCACCAAACTTCAATTTGTCCATCTAATTAATAAGGGAGCATATGAACCTAAGCATTTTAAAATACCATCAAAAGAGCACACCATCCTTTGCAGGACAAGCCTTTTAGGTTTGGTTTGGTTGGTTGGTTGTTCTCTTTAATAAAGTAAATACAATATAAACATTTTCCATAAATGTACTTTTATAAAATAAATGTCTTCAAAGTGATCCTACCACAAATTTTACTAACAGATATCTATTAACACATCCCACCGATCTGCTGCCCCACTGGCCTTGAATCTTCAGCCTCTCTTTCTTGGCCATAACAAAACACACTTCCAGAAAGCAATACATGAGGATATGCAATTTTCTGTAACACAGCTCAGAGACTTGAAAACCACTTCAACCACGTCAGGCCCTCACTTTCTGTTTGCTACAAAGACAACGTTTCCGTTATCAGTCATGCAACGGTTATTACAGGGCTTGGTGCTGCAGGTGAAAGCCCAGAAACGAGGGCAAGAACACTGCTACTCACTTCCAGGCAAAGGGCATGTGCTTTGGGGAAGTAACTGTCATGCATCTGAGTCACCAACAGTTTCAGAAACACATTTTGCAAGCAGCTTAATAAAAAAATCAAACCCAGCGCATTCAATCAGTGAAGAGGATATTAATCACTTGGATGCAACAAGGGTTGGGAGCAGCGGGACGGAGCACTGGCAGAGCTCCTGCAGGACAGCCATGCATCAGCACCGTGAAAAATTTTACCACACGTTGAACAATATTGTTAAATGACCAGAAATCCACCAACTTTTCAACATGTCTTTGCATAATGACATCATCATTTAAGATGGTAAAAGCTGCTCAAAGCACTGTTGGATAGAGATGGGGCTGCGTAACAGCACAGAACAACAGCACAGTTTACTCTCAGTTGTATGAGAACAGGAGAGCCCAGATGTTCTGAAGGAGACTACGTTTAGTAAAAGCCATTAAATTTAAGAGTCTGAAATATATATAAGTTCAGGTATGAAGGGGAAAAAAAAAAAAAAGGCATGTAACACCTCTTAAAACCGGTGTGCACAGCTGTGATCGCATTTCTAGGTGGAAAATGGACAAAACAGCGCTCCCCCCTCCCCGGCCCCTTGACAGCTGGGCATATTTCTGCAAACTGCCGTCCGGCAGGATAGTTCCTTCCTTTCCCACGCTCCGAGCTGGTTCCGATTACAGCTCCCAGCGATGGCAGCGTCCACGTCCCGCGGGGCAGGCGGCCGCAGCCCAGCTCTTGGTGCCCTGGGGACAAACGCTCTGGGATGGCCTGTCCATCTTTAGATGCAATTTCAACAGAAGTACACAGCGCAAAACTGTCCTTAAAGATAGTCTTCAGCACCAAAGCATCCTGCACAGTATTCATTACTTACAATATTAGTGCTGCAGGGATTACAGGGGCAGGCTGGAGATAAACCAGCAGCGATTCCCAGGCTCCGTGCTCTCTTCCTTCTGACGGTCCCTGTGTTTCAGTCCCCTTTTATACAATCCCCAACGAGGAGCAGAAGGTACCTCTATTTCCCACAGTCTGACAGCTATGAAAATATCAGCTGCAGTCAAATATCAGTTAGAAAGCACAATGCCCCAAAGAAGTCGGTATGTTATCCGGGAACAGTACAGGGCAAGCTGCTTCCAGCTTTGCCAGCCGTACTTCCACACCGGTTTTCCCTCCAAGATGCAGAAGATGTCATGGAGGCTCAGTCACTGCAGGATCTTTTCTTGCCACTTTTTTAAAGCAAAACCAACATCAGGAGCGTAGACATTACAGCTGCTAAAATTGATGTGAAAGAGCCTGGTAGATGAGAAAGGACTGAGTACCAGAAAAAAAATAATATTCTAAAATACATTGTGCACAATTAACCTGTTAAAATGTATTACATTTGAATACATTACTAGAGGAAAAAGCAGCACGCAGACCTGCTAGTGGGGCAGCAGCAGACTGGCAGAAATGAACCTGAAGATGTTAACTGCACACAGAGCTACACTAGACAAAATAAGTAATATTTTTTGCAAGGCATTAAGCTTGCATTTTAGAGAATAAACTAACCAAGGGCCTTTAGAAAATGTAAAGCACTGTTTACAGAGAGTTTTGAGGGTTCAGTGATTTTTCAAGAAAATTATTCAAGTTCCTTCCTCTGAAGATCCTGGTGAATGAGGTCATTTCAAGGGTAAACCGTTTGACGGAGTACAGGAATTCTCAAACTTTTTCAGTACAAATTACAACTCAAGCAAATTACATGTACACATAACCTCTAAATAACTTCTGCAGCTTACTAGTCAAAAATATTAAAAAAAAAAAAAAAAGTGAAGAACCTGACTGCCAAGAGCTCTCCTGCAGATCACTGTGTAACCCAGATCAAGCCATGGTGTCCTCAGGTGAAACCGAGAATGACTTACAGTGGAATGGGAGCAAGTCCCCTCGGGGGAAAAAAAATAAAATAAATCACAAATTGTGATAGTACCAATTATCTCAACATCACATGTTCTTAAGTTTGTTTCTAAGAGTTTAAACTAAGGAATGCAAATAGGTCATTATGTAAACGTTTCCACCTTTTCCTGTCCTCCCCGCCTTCCTAGAAATATTTAAGTCACTCAAACTTCCTCTCCCCCCAGTTCTGCCAGGAACCAGAAAGGTACTGGAGGTGGGAGGTGAGCCTGTGAAAACCAGATTAGAATTAAGTGTTGTATCTGTGGCCTTAAAACGTGCCCTCAGCTGAGTTTTTAATTTGGCTTTTCAAGACTGATCAGCACATGTGTAATTTAAAAGCAATTTGAAGCAGCAAGCTAGGTAGTTTGACTTCAAATGAATGAGCTTTTGACAACTGCAAACAAAATAATAACGTGTACCCATTTAAATTCATCCCTATATTTAAAAGGAAAAGCATATATCATTTTAACTTGGTTATACAAAGGCTTTTCTTCTGCAATACGAAAGCTATTTCACCACAATCTTGCTCTCAGTAGCAATTTGCAAACCGCCCATTTGTACCAGATTAGTAAAAAACAGGCAGCAGATAAATTAACATTGTTGCTTAATTAAATGCTTTAAGTTTCATTGTGCAGTATGATTGAATATGCTCATGAAACCCAAACCGAAGTAAAAAAAACTAGAAAGTACCTGAGACATCTAAACCCACCGAACATGGGATACACACATTACTCATTGCTTGTTGAAATGAGTAGCCTACTACTTCTGACAAAGCACAGCACTGTAGCTCAAACAACATACAGCGTATCACAGCAGAAACTAACCCTAGGAATACAAAGAAAAATAAACATCAAAGGACAAACAGCAAAGGTAACAAGATTAAAGGGCAAAAGAAAATAAGCATGGAATTTACTAAAAGAAACAGTAAGCAAGGTGAAGGAAAGGTTAATATATTTGTATTGGACAAGACTGGGTTTGTTTACTTGTTTATTTTTTGATTTGCACTTAGTTTGGAATTAAGCTGAGAAACAGCTGCAAGTAAAGAAATCAGCATGCTTAGCAATAAAACCTGTTAGGAAAAAAACAATTTTAAGTATGTTTTGAAAGGTTCACACTCTTCTAACCCAGAGTCTTGCAGCACTGGAAGTCGCAACTGATGCACACTAGGAGCAAGCGCAGACCTAGCACTGCTCGGGCAAGCGAGACAAGAAAGTATCCTGGTAAGTTCTGGTGCATTCTCTGCAGATTTTACACACAGATATGTTTACAAATTGCCACATTATGCTACAAATAAATTAGAAGACAGAAAGGTTGGTCGCGAAGCGAATTGCCCCCTCTAAGAAACACACTGAAATGCATCCCATGCAGTAGTGAAAACTGCTCTGAAGCTACAGAATTAGAACTGTTGGTAAGGAAATATTTACAGATCCCTCATCGAATATACCCAACACAAGAGAGTCTTTAACCGCAAATTGTCGTCGTTGGCTTCAAGTCATGATTACACGGGCCTTCTCTCACACACCAAAGAGTTATCTTTTGTTTGCGATAAAAACATCCATCAAAAGAACGAAGGGAGGTAACAAATTATGGGAGAAAATGCCATGATAAAAGAAGAGATGGCATGGACCTCACAGAGTGCAGTCCTACCCTTGGGAACGCATAGACAGGGCCCCAGCAGACCGTGAGGAACCATGCCCTTTGGGTGGCCAGGGAAGTACTAGCTCGATACAAACAACCAAACTATTCTGTCCTCTTTACAATCCACATTACACCACATCCACAGGAAAGCGATGTTTAGAAGCATCATGGTCCCACAGTTCATCTCAGTGTGGTTATGCTGGCTGATAACCAAGGTCACTCTGCCAGTCTTCACTCCCTTGCAAGGGGCACCATCGTGAACCACAGCAGCACTCCATTGCAGCTAAGCTTTCTTTAAAAGTTATTTCAGATGAAAGAGAGATTGATTTTACTGAAGAGGAAGAAAGGACAAGAACCACAATCAAAGAAACACCCAACCATCAGGAAATCTGAAACCGACTGGTCTTAGAGCAGTATCTTGTCATCCATGTGGAGCTGTGTATTTCATTCTGAATTGTGCCTCCAGAGCAGTAAAACCTAGAAGTGGGAGGAGACCTCCTAGTTCACCAGACTCTCTTGCTGTGGTAGAAAAGTTTATCCTCCGGCTTATCTAATTATTTTGCCCTGATCTTTTTGAAGTGATGTGTAACACTCATTTGACTTGCTTCCCTTGTAAATCTGCTATTTGCTTATTTGCTTTTTCTTAAAAATTTGTAGTACTAGTAACCTAAAGCCTTTTTGAGACTGCATTCTTCCCGGTGACTCTGGACGTTGCTGTATCCTTGTTTGCGTGTTATCCTCAGAGGACAGCAAGGCGACTGGCATAGCTCCTTCCAGCTGCAGAGGCACCCTGACTCTCCCGCAGGGAACAGCTGCCTCTTCTCAACAGCAATAACCCAAACCCTGTCACTTCCATCACCCATGTAACGTTTTTAGTCTGTATCTCATCTTACCTCTACCTGATTTACAGTTGTTTTTTAGTTTTACCTGCTCAGATCTCTCACTTTTACCGAAAATTATTACTTCACGTTAGAAGAAAAAAAATAAATGTATCTCTGATAGCCTAAGTTTATAGGACTGAGAACTTTTTACAGCAGGGATAAAAGGGACAGAAAAACCCACAACTGAGTTGTGCCACGTTTTCCAGTGACAATAAGCCATCACTGCAAGCAACCAACTACCCCAACAATATTTTTTTTCCCGGTTTTATTTCTTCCCTCAGCCAGGAAACACCTTTGAACACGGTTACATCACTGCTGCATGGGCAAACCTCAATCTCTGCGACCAGCTTTTTACTTTGCCACTTCAACGGTGAGTCACCAGCCAGGAGTCAAAGTAAAAAGGGTGGTTTTAGGGCACTGCTGTTGGACAGGGGATGCACGTGGCCAGCAGCGGATAGGGCTCAGCAGAGGCAGTTCCCCCCCGTGCCTGACAGCCACGGCACCAAGTGGGAAGAGGGCCAGGACAGCCTGTCAGCGAGGCCACTTGTCCCCTCGCTCACTGCCAGGGCCAGGAGGACAGCAAACAGCAGCCTTTAATGCTACACTTGTTCAGGGAGCTGTTTCGCTGGAGATAATCAGCTGGCTGGCTTACTTAGGAAGAAAAATCTGAGCACACTGCAATCAAGATACAGTTCAACGGCATCACCCTCTCCCATCAGCAAAAAAATCTCCCATCTATCCTCCCACTTCCCAGAGGCATCATCTGCAGACAACACAAGAGGATTCTGGCAGGCAATAGGATACCATTTCTGAATTATTATACCTGCAGTAAATCAACTGAATTAAAAAGCGCAACACTGTGTACAGGCCTTAAAAATATGTTCCATGTTGTGAACAATGCAAAAATAAATCCTGTACAAATACTTCAACAAATCGCTGGTGCTGAGCTTCTCCTAATCTCTGTCTTATCAGTAGCTCATTCATGCTCTGGCTTACACGTCTTCTGGCCTGTTGTACACATATATTTAAAAGACATCTACATTTCAGCAAAACCTCTGGAACAAATACAGGCACCTTTTTTTTTTTTTCTCCCTTTTGTTTTAAATATTAACCCTTACAGCACTTGGAATTACACAATACATATTGTTATCAGACAGGACAAAGCCTACAGCTGGATGGAACCTTCTACAGAAGGGCACAGGCAAGGGCGGGGGAGGGGAATAAATAAATAAAAAGATACAATCACAGTTAAAAAGGTTGCAGAAAGCCTCCACAGAGCAGCCTGGTGACTACAGCCACTTTCCGTTCAGCCTGAATTCTGCTGCACCACATCACAAATCAGTTAAAGTGACACCTGAATCATTCCTTAAGACAGTTCTCAACTCATAAAACGAGCATCACATATGGGGACCCATAAATGCTGCTCCATGAAGAATAAGATAATTCAGAACTCTTTAATAATGTATCAATGCAATTTACAATACTTTCGATTACAGGGCATCAAATTATATTTTAGGTTACAGAGGGATTCTGCTGTCACTACTACTGTATCAAGAAATCAATAATGAAATGCCTATCAAGAATGCTCGCCGCAGGCATCACAACCGCAGCCCTCGGGCCTGGCTCCTTTGCTGCTGCTTCCAGGGCACAGGGATGTGGCACTGGAAAGCCGCAGCATCCCAGCACGCACTGGATGTGGAGCAAGTAACCAAGTTTCAGTGTGAGTACATTATTCACCGAGACCACGTTGCACTGTTCTTATTTATACGTTAATTTAAAAAAACCACAAAGTATTTCCTTGAAATACAGCACACGTACTGTGAAATACATTCCACGATCAGGTAGACCAGATGGTTATCCCTAAACTCAAACGTGGTGGTTCCAGTAACAGGCCTTCCATTTTAAACAAGCAGCAATTTCTCAGGCAGCTCTCCATCTGCTTTGAATGCACTACTCTGGCTAACCCTGACACAGCTCCTAAGAGCCCCTCACACCTTTCAGGAAACTGACATGTAACTGTCCACCCAGCGATCTCTTCACCTTGCCCCTGATGGCTATGTTTTACATAACAATTAAACCCCCATCATCACTCTCCCAAGACAAGAGGTTTGACTGCGGGTTTGTCTGGTGGAGCACAGGTCACAGCCACCTTCCTCCTCCTCTGGGCAGGAATAAGATCCCAGCTTGCCCCCATCTCTGCTCCACACAGAGATCTGCCACCACTGCTCAGCCAGTCCCTCCCTACTGACCCCCCTGACACCGATGAAACAGCAAAAGCATGTGTTTTCTTGCCAGCTGCTTTTGCTGAGAAATTTTCAGGGTACTTCCAGATATAGAGTCACTCACCTTAATGTTTCTATGTAAAAGCAAGTTTTTTCCACTAAAGCCTCTTCATTCATTGCTTACGGCCTTCAAGTGCTCCGATACTACCTTCAGACACAGGACCTCCACCTGGTGTTGAGCCCTGTCAGAAATCTGTGCTGAAGAGTATTTTGGAAATAGAGACTGAAACACGGTATCACATATGCAAAGCAACAATATCGTGCAATTGAGGTAAAAATGCAATCCTCAGATTCCCTATATATTGAACAATTTCTCCTGCAGAACCTCCCACTCCTTCAGCAAGCAGGGTGGACCCTGCTCACATCAGTAGTGCAGACGTTCAGTATTCCTTTTTATCTTCCTGTTTTTCATTCTATGTAGCGCTGGGCACTTGCCTCAGCTCTTTTTTGTTCTTCACTACGGTATGACTGACCTGCTCTGAAATCTTGAACAGGTTTACATGACATCATCAAACATGAAAAAATGATACATAAACACTTTACCAATAACACGTGTAGCTGACTTCTCAGAAAACACCAAGGGCATCTGTGACAAGGCAGGATTGCGCCACTGACTCCCTACAGCTCTTTTTCACTTTGCGGTTTGTCAGGCCCTGTCCACCCATTTTTCTTCATATAACCTCTTAAACAAAAGAGAAAAAGGTCACCAAGTACACTGGTCAAAGTATTCCTATAACATGCTCTAAAACTAGTTCAGTTAATAACCCAGCTCAGCAGCTTTGGCCCAAAAAACAAACAGCTCCAAAAAACCAACTTACAGCACAACCTGTCTGACAGAAGAATGAAAAGGCAGATGTTGGGCACAGTGCAAGGCAGGTGTCTTGCCATCAACAAACAACTTTTTAACAAGTACAACTTTTGCCACAATGAAGCACTCCATCCTGAAAACCAGCAAGAAAACACAAACTTCAAATCCCCATAAGCCACCGCTGTCACCTTCCAGCTGGGAATATGCATGAGCCCACTTAACCTGTGCAACACGTGCACCACAGCTCTGTCCTCCACTTCAGCTTCTTGAAAACCTGTGCAGAAGAGGAAGGTCTTACACCGACCTCGAACCACCATCTTCTAGCTTCCCATAATTTCAGTCCACATGGTGCAATTCTGACATCACCCAGGGCCATATGGCCCAGGAGCTGAGAATGCAGTGAAGGGTGAGGGAAAAAAACCATGGTGGAATCACCATCCCTGGAAGTGCTTAAAAAACACGTAGATGTGGTGCTTAGAGGCATGGTTTAGTGGTGGACTTGGCAGTGCTGGGTTAACAGCTGGACTTGATCTTAAAGGTCTTTTCCAACCTCAATGATTCTGTGATTCTATAAAAATAAGACCAAGGAAAACAGGTATTCAAGACAGCTCTCCTGACAGAGGTCAACCCTTAACTCCTACAGATAAAAAACCTCGATTGAGCAAGACGACAGATAAACATATGAAGTGGAAAAGAGGAGGCACAGCAAGATACAGAAGTGCACTAGAAGCAAAATGGGCTAAAATTTCCAACTTTATTTATAACCTCAGCAGGCTGAGGTTAATTTACTGTAGTCCAACCAGCATCATCACACTGATTTGAGGTATACAAGATGTCTGCTTTCATTAAAGGCGTTAGGGGCATAGGAAGCTTTTAAGCTAGAAGTTCCGTTTTTATCTTTTACTTGGAAGAATATATTAAACGTATTTAAGGAATACAGAGTATGTTAGGCAAAGCACAGCAACGATGGCTGGTGTAACACAGCTCCTATGTAATTATTTTATTTGTGAGCAAAGACTGAGCAAATTAAAAGAATCAAACGCTACACTCACACCATCTTGTTTCTCACATAATTTTCTTTCCGTTCTTCTGGACATTTCTAAAACAACTGATTTGGTCACTGGAGAAAAACGTTTTTAGCTTAAGTGCCTTCACTGCCCCTGATGGAGAGGCCCCCCAGCCCCACGATGTCTGCATCCACACCAGCACAGTCCTGCTGCTCTTGGAGACCTCAGCCAGATGGTCTCTGCTTGTCCCACCCCCACCCTTACCCCCACACTTCCCTCAAGCGCTACCCCCAAGCACGAGGCAGAAGCAGGCTGCCCCACAAGCCTCCCCAGTGCCATCAACAGCAATTAGAGATCGTCACCTGCCTTAGGGACTCTTCTCCTCAAGGCCCAACTTCCACCTCAGGCAAGAACAAGGTGAGGCGGGTGCCACCAGACCACCTGCATCTCCCCATATCATGACTTAAATGGTTTCATCTGCTGCCCAGCACAGCTAACTGGGAACTTCCTGAGCCTCCTGGACAAGGAGAGTACATTATATCCACATAGAAATCTCTTTTAAATGACATTGAGTTTCCAGCTGAATGTCGTTAATTTTCATCAAATGTCTTTTTTTTTTTTTTTTTAAATAAGCCCTAACGCACAACATGCACAGAAACCAAGATTACCCTGCGCATAAGACATAATTATCAATTCTCTGCCTCTTTATTCCTACTTTCCAGGTCTTCTCATAGAGCTTACAACATCTTAGGAAAAAAGCTCAATAAGCAACGTCATGTCTTGACTCCGCAGGCTCTACCCCACACAGATCAGACACAGGTGGCGATTTAGAAGCTGAACACACAGCAAAGCACCTCACTCTATGGAAATAAGCCAGAAGGAGAGGAACCTCACACAAAAGTAAAAAAAAAAAAAATATTGAGACACCCTTTTCTAATTAAAAAACACTGCTTTATCTCACAGCAAATATCCATTAACCCTTTCTACAACTCACGATTAAAGTGAAAAAAAACCTCTAATGATGGGAAACAATTAAAAGATGTTTTGACAGTATCTCTGTGAGGTTTGCCATTATTTTTCCCAGGATTTTAAACTCAACCATAAGCAGGGAGGGGAAAAACCACAAGACCTTTATTTTTGGAGATAATAAATTGGATATTTTTTTTTTTTCTGTGAAAGCCTTATTTGCTTTCTCCCCACCAGCCCGTACAAGCAAATACAAAGTTTTCCACCAGCTGCAGGATTTACACCTACCTCCAATTACCAGGCGCTTCGCCCGGCGGGGCCCGGGGGAGCCGGGAGCGCGGCCCCCCGAGACGGGGCTGCCCGGGCGGCAGCACCCGCAGCGGCTCCGCGGGGCGCCGCGCTGCCAGCGGCGTGACCGCCAACCATGAACGAGCACAGCGGGCACACGCAGGGTTTAACAACGCTGGCCTTGCCCAGGGGAGAGGAAAACAGTTCGTCCCGGGCCCCGCCAGCCCCTCAGCCGGCGGGTCCCGCACCCGAGCGCTGCGTGCGCCCCCAGCCCCGCTCGCGGCAGGGGAGCCGGAGGGCCGCGGCGCGGCTGTGCGGGCGGCAGTTAAATGGCTTCGTAACGCTCAGGTTCCCCTGCCGCCCCATCCTGGGGGCTGGGGGGGCGCCGGGCAGCCCAGCCACGCCGCTCCCCGGCCGGCGTGGGGCGAGTTACCCGGGGTGCCTGTCAGCGGGGCAGCGCGGGGCCGGCCCCAGCCCCCGCCAGCGCCTCTGCGTCCCGCATCGCCCCGACACGCCGGCCGGCGTCACAGCCCCTCGGCACGGCGGCCCCCGGCCCCCGCGCCTCAACCCCGGGGTGCGCACCGGCCTCTCGGCTCCCTCGGGAGCGCGCCCATCCCTCCGGCCTCCCCAGCACGGCGGTAATCCCCGAGGACGGGCACCCCACGGAGGAAAGGACAGCCGCGTCGCCGCCCGCCTCGGCGACACCCCCGTAGGGCGAGCGCAGCGCCGGGCGGCAGCGCGGGCGGCCAGGGCCGGCCCGAAGCCCCGCGGCAAGGCGCACGCAAGCCCCGGCCGCTTCCTGGCGCGCACCCAGGGACGGCCTGGCCGCCCCCCGCCGCCGGGCACCGGGCTGCCCCCGCACCTGCCCGCCCCGTCCCCCGCCGCCGGCACCTGCCGACGTCCGCGGCGGCCCCCGCCCGCCGCCCCTGCCCGCTGCCCCGCGGCCGGCGGCTCCCGTCCTCCCCGCCCTCCGCCGCGCCGGGACCCGGCTCCGCTCACCTCCGCGGCTCCGCTCCGCTCCCCTCCCCGGCTCGGCGGGCCCCTCGGCGCCCCCGCGCAGCGGCGGCGGCCGCGGGACGCCCAGGCGCGCTGCGGCCCGAGGCGGCGGGCAGAGGCGGCGGCAGCCAGGCAGGAAATTTCCCTCCGCCGCCGCCGCCGCCTCCTCCTCCGGGCGCCGCGGCGGCGGGCGCGGAGCCGCCTGGCGGACAACGCCCGCATCGGCAGCGGGGCCGGGGCCAGGCTCCGGAGGGGACCCCCGCGCCCAGCCGCGGCTCCGGCGGGGTCGGTCCCCCGGGCCCTGCCGCCGGCGGGGCCCCTCGGGCCGGGAGCGTGCCGGTCGGCCGGCGGGCGCTTCACACCGGGGTTTCAAACGGGACTTGGGCTGCGCTGCCTGCCCCGGCGGTGGCGGCGACCCCGCCAAAGCCCGCGAGCCAGCCGCGCTGCTACCCGTGCGTGGCGGCAGCGTCTGCCCCTTCCCTCGCTCGGCCGAGGCGGCGCCGGGGCCGGGCGTGAGTGCCGGGCGCCGGGTGCCCACCCGCCCGGGGCAGCAAGCGGAGGCTGGCGGCCTCCCGTCCCGGGATCACCGGCCTGGCGCAGCCGGGAGCGATCTGCCAGGCCTGTCGGGACCAGCCTGTCCCCCGGGACCCTGCCCCTGGCTGCTCAACCCACCGGCAAGGTGCGGGCGCTGGGGCCTCGCCTGCCCCTCCGGGGAAGCCACCGCGGGGCCGGTGAATCAGGCCAGTGAAACCCAGAACAGAAACTGTCAGGCTGGAAAGTAGGACAGGGACGAGGGGATTACCGAAAGGCAAGAATCAGGGAGTCTGAAGGCACGTCTTCCTATCTTTTGTCTCCAGCCCCAGGATGGCACCTCTCGCCAAGCAAGGAAAGTCTCCCTGCAGATGACATCTCCCCTCCAGGAGAGATCCCACCATATGTTACTGTCAGACCCATGGCCGCGCACACCGTGTTATTTTAAGTGCACCCAAGGACGTCAGACAATTAGGGATTGTATGAAAAGACCATCGAAACAAAATATTAGAACATCTGTGAATATTTGTGTCTTCTGCGGAAAACTTAATCAGAGCCTAATTACATCCCTTTGGCATCGTGTTGACTAGGAAACAGCACTTTCGTAGACTGCTAAAATTTTTCAGCAGATATGGCAGTGCAAATGGGCATGGTACCAGGAAGGCGTTTGGTTTTAATGAACATGTTCGTAGATCAAATGACTGCAAGTCAGCAGTTTTCTTGCTAGTAACCATTTGCAAGAAATTGTGTATTAATTTAAATGACTGCTTATATCCAAGCAATAAAAAAAATGGCATTATTATACATGTCAGATAAAACTACCACTTTTTCTATGAGTGCAGAAATTAAGAGTACTAGTATACCGTGTTTCCAAAATTAGTTAGTCACAAGAAAGAAATGTGAAGCCAAGTCGTACAATAACCAAAGAAAATGCACATTGTAGCTATTAATAAAGTTATCTGGGGGAACAAGATTTTCTGTAGGTAAAGGGAATATCTAAATAAATTGTACAATGCCAAAGTATAGTTGTGAAAGAAGCTTCAGGCAGTCTTTCCTGCCCCAGCACGCTATACTCGAGTCCTAAATACAACTATTGACACAGGATGACGAACATTTAGCCTTGCTAATGCATGTCAGTGCTCCTAGCCCTGCTTCCTTGCAGCCGTGTCCAGGATACTTCTAAGCCCGGGTTTATGCCGCTGGTGTGTTTCAGGATACAGCAATGAGCTGGCGCCAACAGGAGCGAGGAAGCCCAAGGCTGATTTTATCTTCAGTTGTTGGCTAGAGAAAAACAACGTGGTATGATGTTCTCTGATATAGTGCTTTATTCAGAAAACTAGAATAGTACTCCACAGAGACTAGGAGCTGGGGAGCTGAAGAATGAAGCGGTTTTAAACCCATTTTCAGTGTTTTCCAGACAAGGTCTGAATAGAATTTATGCTGGTAAGAAAGGGGAGGGGGTGGAAAACTGAAGCTGCTATGGGATTTGAAGCAATTAAGTCACATTAACAGAGCTTACTTGCTTCATCAGAAAATAAATGTAAGAAATTGGAAGACTGAAATGCTGTAGCAAAAATAATAATGGGTAGATGTCTGCGTGTTTAGCCCAGTAGAGCTCCAACAGTGGCTTTTCTTTGTCCGTCTCACAGTCCACTGGTCATCTGTCTTTCCTTCTCTTTCCATCACAAATCAAATACATTCTCAGAAATGTCAGCTCTTTGGCAACCATTTCACCCTTGCTTCCAGTTTGCTGGAGATGCTGCAGGACCGCCGACAGCTTCTGGCAGGACCCGACACCTGCATCCCTTGTTTCGCACTGGGGAAGTAACACTGTTCCAGTAGAAGTGGTGGAAACTTCCTCATGAACAGTTACAGTCGCTTGGCTACGCTCTGCTACAGAAAGTGTCTTCTCTGCTTCAAGCTCAAGATATATATGAAAGGATAGGCAACATTAGAACACTGAAAATGTATTTTAAAGCATACAATACCGAGTATAACCTACCACTTCCCTTAGACAAAAGCTCCCCAAATATTTACAAGGCTTCCACACTGACTGACAAATGGCCCCTATGCCCTTGGTAGCAGCGTGGTGGGTCTGTCTTTTTACTGGTTCACTGGAACACAAATCGCAAATGTACTTAAGAAATTAGAAAATCAGAGGCAGTGCAGCAAATAACAGATACAGGTGCGTGATTTCTGTAACTACAAATATATCTCAGCTTAAAAATATAGACAAGCTCTTTAAAGTACAGATAATTGGGCAAAAGCATGAGAGTACATAGCATCGTAGCGGTAGCTAACTTAATGACTTCAAAGAGGTATTTCTCTTAGATTTTTACATTTGGGATCAAAAATTATGAGTATCTAGGAATATATTTAAGTATTCAAGACTACATATCTTTATACTTGTTACAGAAACTGCAGTAAATGAAAGCCTGCCTTGCCAGCTCTTCTCTCCACCTCCACCTCCAGGGTTTGTTCTAAACATTACAAACTTTCAAGCAGCTTCAAAGCCAGTTTTATTAAATTGAAAATACTGCAAAAGCTGTATTTTCTGCTTCTCACAGTGCCAGAAGGCTTTTCCCCCACACACACTCTTCAACAAACTGTACTTGACCGCTCAACTTGCACTATTCAAGCCATGAATGACAGCAGCTTTTTAGCACCTAAACACATTCCTTTAAAGTTTTGCAAGTCATATTTTGGGGTATGGAGAAAAGATACCCTTGGACATCTTAGAGGCTTCAGTGGTGCTCAGCTGTTTTGGTAACTGCAGTCACTGGCATTCGGGTTTAAAGAAAAATGGTAAACTTCTCTAATTTCAAAAGTTTATTTTAAAACTACTTATTTTTACCAGAATGGCCTATGCTGTTCTGTTCAGCTCCCCCCCACACAGGTATTTTACAGCTTGGAAATGGAGAGAAACAGGATGAGCGAGAAGTCAGACGTTCCGTGAGCTGTGAGCTCTCCTTCACCTGCCTTGGCATGTGTGGCCTGAGAAGTTTTAGAAGATAAACGTTCCATTGGAAGAATTAATTTCTTACCAAGAATAAAAAATAATAATAAAAAAAGAATAAAAAATACCAATGCTGGCTAATTTCAGAATCTCAAAATCTTCGAGAAAAGGCAGTTCCAGGGAGCTGCCCCTGCAGCCACCACGCAAGGCCAGTGGTGTTCCCGTTGGGGCAAGGGGCACTCCTAGCAAGCAGAGGAGATGCTGAACGTGGCTTTTCCTCTGCTACCAAGATCAGGCATATTTGGCCATGACGACTGCGTAGAAAACACAGTTGTACTGTAAATATATTCTAGAGTAGCACAGGTTGTGCCTCACGATACCAGAACAGACACCAGCTGGCTTACTCAGATGGTAGAACTGAGGGATGCTCTTGCAGCAGGCAATCATTTTAAAACAGGGGTTTGCTCATCGCGTTTGCATTGATACCAGTGTGGTGGCACTGGCATCTTCTGCTTTTCTTTCTTTTAGATGGAAACCAGCAGTCACTGTTCCTGCTGATGGGATGCTGCTCGGGAGGGGCTGGTGGCTGTCACTCCGATACCAACCAATACACTCCAGCCTCAGAGCTCAGAAATCAATAACTATCTAGTGATGGAGTTCTCAGCTGAGAAGATTTAGTCATTTTCTGGGAAGAAATCCAAACAACACTTAAAACATGTTTGGTTTTTCTTTCAATAGTGCTGTAAGAAAGGTCAGAGCAAGAGAAGAATGAAAGCAGACAATGGAATAGTACAACTCCACCCCACAGCAGCACTGGGTATGGATACACAAAAATTGTTGTGATCACATTCCCTCTCAGTTTTCCAAAAAGTTCTTGCAATAATTTTGCCATTCAGTTGAGCTTCAAATTTTTCATCTCCAGCTACAATGAAATTCATGATGCTTTATCTGACTTCCCCCACCCAATCCAAAAGGCATAAACAAATGCCTCTTTCTGTCACCTCTCAGAATGCTGGCGGCCAAGATACCAGAGGGGAAAAAAAAAATCAATCCCATTCTTAGTATTCTACAGTACATTTATAATAATTTGTTTCAATTACGTTTTATCCATCTTAGAAGAGGCCAAGGCAACACTGGTAATGTGTGGCCCGATCCTGCAATGCTATGCATAAGTCTGCCTTATCAACTCCATTTGGGATGAAGTGGAGCTCGAGGATCTTGATGCTGAGCTCCTACGCAATTAGCCATGAAAAATGTAAAATAAAAAATAAAAAGGTTGTGAAAGCCTTGTGTGAAATACAACTGTGTACCACAAAGGCAGTGTCCAAGGAAAATCACAAATACCAGCGCAGCTGCCTGCCAACCACACTGCTAAATCACCTGGGCACCTGTCAGTTGTTTTTTAAATGAAAGATTTTAACTAAATATGGATTTTTTAAAAAGACCAGTAGCTGTTACTAAACATTGCAGTGGCAGCAGAACAGAAGATAATTTGCAGTGGCTTCACCTTGAACTTTCCCAGTTGCTGCTGAGTGCAGTTGAGCACACATACCGGTGAGCCAGCTGGGAGCAAGCCCCCGGACCCTGCCTGCTGCAGCTGCGAGATGGCACCCCTTGGGCGATGGCATCCCTTGGGCGATGGCACCCCTTGGGCGATGGCATCCTTTGGGCGATGGCATCCCTTGGGCGATGGCATCCCTTGGGCGAAGGCATCCCTTGGGCGAAGGCACTCCTTGGGCGATGGCATCCCTTGGGTGAAGGCATCCCTTTGGGCGATGGCACCCCTTGGGCAAAGGCAGCCCTTGGGCGATGGCATCCCGTTGGGCGATGGCATCTGTCTGGAGCTGTGGACAAAGCAATAAACCCTATATGATCTTTTTTTTTTCCACATGAAAGAAAAATACATGTATATGAAATGTTTGCAATTAAAAGCTTTCATTTTATAATTTTACATATCTAACTACTTAAAGCAAACTAACTTGTACATAAACAGAAGAGAAATACTCACATAACTCGACCTTTAAAAATACATCGTGATACATAATTTTATGTAGCAAAGAATTCCAACTTGCTTTGCTGTCCATCTGATTCATAATGAATTACTCTGATTTTTCTGTTTGACTTGTGCAGGGCTGAGTCTATTAGCAGAACAGAGTCAGTAAGCTGCTGATGGGGAAATATTTTCTGAGTCGGAGGAAACCAATTTTTTGTTTGGTGTTTTTTTTTTTTCCTCTCAGGTGATGAGGTGTGTCATGCCAAACTACAGTTTTCATTACAAGTTATATCATGCTTTTTTAGGTAGCTGTAAGAAAAAAACACACAAGGAATTGTACCATCAGCAGAGAACAGAATAACTTCAAGGTGACAGGGAAGAAAACGGCAAATTACAGTCTCATTTACAGGGCAATTCCCCTGGCCTTGAGAGAGTTTCAATGATTGCAGCCACAAAAATTTGAGCTGAGTCACTGAAAACGGTATATAATTGAATAAGATTGCTTAGAAAGGAACTACAGGCTATCTGCTGCAGCTCTGAGTCTCTGTTACTTGGCGTTTATAAAAGTGTGGGTCCTCAGTTCATTTAAATTTGGTTCTCTCAAGCCTACCAAAGGAGGACCACTTAGCAGCAGCTGAAAATTTATTCCCTCGAAATTAATACCAAGTATCAAGTGTGAAATATATATATTTTTAAATGTATTTTGCAGGGTACATGTGGCACAGCTGACAGCACAGGGCTGACTGACAGGCAGATTTTTACCAAAGTTTATGAAAAAATATCCTTGGGCTGTAAATACTTGGACTATGTTCTTTCTGTGCAACTAAATGGGGAATAGAACTGCTGGATTAATAAACCTGTAGAGCTGGATCAGTCTGATAAAGCTTACCCGTATTGCTGTGGTTAAAATGTAACTGGAATACTGGACAGAAAATGAGTGGCAGGTCTCTTGTTTCTTACTTCTTTAAAAGAGCTGAAGCACCTTTGCTCTTCAGTGCTTCAATCGTATACTGACTGATTTCCACTATGTTACTTATGTTAATTACATGTATGAAGCGCATAAATTCTTTATGAATAAAATGTATAAATTCTTAAAAGCAATGACTTCAAAAGTATCATTAAAGTCCCATATAATTAAAAAATAATAATAATACAAGACCACATTGCATAAAAGACTGGAAATAAAATACATTGATTTCAAATGTGATTGTTGCTTTAAAGTTTTGATTCAAGAAATCATAACACTGGAAGAATCACAGTATAATAACACTGCATTACAGAACAGGTGTTTTCTCCTCCCAAGTAATTCTTTGTCATTTCAAATTCATAAGACTAATCTCTCAATGTCTTTACAGTACAAACCAGCCAAGCTTTAAGAAGCCGGCAACAGGTTTATTTAGCAGCACTGTTAAAACAGGCTGCTTTCTCAATGTTAATAAAAAAACCTCTGGATGACCCAGAAGCATAGGTTCAGTGTAACATGGAATAATGACATTATAATTAACAGAAATAAAAGCAAATAGAATCAATGTTACTTTATCCTGACAATAGATTATTAATTTACATCTTAGATTTCACACAAACAAAATGGGGACCCTGCTGCCTAGTTTACCTCAAATTCTAAAAATTTGGCTTCAATGTGATTACTAAACAATGTATGTTGTGTTTGATATCATGTTGTAACTGGGTTTTGTCTTTGTTTAGGTCAATCTGGGCAGAAAAAAATAATATATTCTCTTGCTTTATAGTCCAGAACAGATTTTCTTCAGTATTGCTCCCTTTATATACCCACTACTTCCTTGAAACAAATCTCTATTCAAGGTATTTGTTTCCTCATTTTCTAAAAAAAAAAGGTCAGAAAAAGGGAAGGCGTTATTGTGTGATGATATGTGAAGTTTCATTAAGAATTATGGCTCTTCCTTAGAAAATAATCTATTGACAGTAGATAGAACCTCCTTGCCACCACCTCCCACAAGCCAAGACCAACCCAGCGTTTTCACAAAGAGCATGAAGAATTCAGAAGAGGTCACAAAAGAGATGGTTGGGTAGCTGTTGAGCAAGCTGGGAATTTGAACAGAGAAGGAGCATTTCATTATTCTTTACACATCAGATATAGATGAGAGAGATTCCAGCCTGGTTATCAGCCTTTTGAGAAGAAAAGCAAGAACAGGCCAGAAAATTTTGTCAGGGAGTAAAAAAAATCTCCCAGAGAGCCATAAGGCGAGCTGGCAACCCGTGTCTAGATGTCTCCAGAGCTGTGAAGAGCTATGGCCTGGCAAGGCAATCGTAAATCATCTGCTGACGGTCCCTACCGGCCTGTGCCAGGCTAGTTTGGTTGTAACTGTGGCAATACCTTTTCACCAGACCAAAGTTCAGTTGTTTTACATTTTTATTACCGCTGCTGTTTACCAGGGTGACCTGCTAGCACGGGGAGCAGATTCCACGTAGCGAGGAGGAGGAAACAACCTCATGCAAAGCTGGACTAAAGAGAAAATACCCTGAAACTGTGGAAAGTCTCTGTCTGACAAAATGCCATCCAGAAGAAAAACAGCCACATTTACATCCGCTTTTTTTACCTGCCTTTGCTCTTTTGTGATGATTTGTGTTGTGCTGGCAACCCAGCACTGGATGAGTAGCGAGATTCGCTTTTCTGGCACAAACTCCAGCGTGACCATAAGCCTCACCTACGGACTTTTTAGTGGTACCTGCGAACAGTTCGTTGATGTGGGACTCCAGATTTCAGAAAAGACTTTCCAAGGTGAGTGGTGTTATGCCTGGAAATGGATGGAGTCCTCTTGCTCCTGTAGGTGATGGAAGTAGGAACCACGGCTCATTCTTCTGTCCATCCCTGACTGTAATACTTATAGAGGGAACAGGAATAACTATAAACCAGTCTGGGGATTTAAGCGGTATAAAATAAAACCCCCAGAAAGCACAGAAATGCTGCAGCATTCTTGCCAACATCAACTTCTAATTACCAGTGATCTCAGCCTATGCCTTGGAACGAGAGGAAAATACAAAATAAGAATTTTATGTAAAATTGATTTTAATTTTCAGGAGGTTTCCGTGAGGAACAGAAAAGGAATGCTCACCATTTTATTAAAGGAGTAAAAAGCTTAGTCACCACCTAGGATATTTTTTTTTAACTTCATCATTTGATTTAAAATTATTTGACTTAAAACATTTTGCCACCCACTATCAAACTAGCATCATTTTTATAGAAGGCTTTATGAGGCTGCTGAAGGGAAAAGAACAAAACACGTAAAACAATAATTTAGATAGATACAGTGCTTATATGTGTGCTGGACCTACGCATTATTCCTTTTATTTCTTCCTCTGAAAGCACCTCATTCCAGCTTGAAGTATTATATTATCAAACTTAACCATTTGATTAGTATTTGCAAAACTTATGCTTGCTCATGTCTTTTTTCCTTATGCTAGACTGTGAAGTATGGATTTACAGTGTAGTTTGTTGTCTTTTTATAAGGACTTTGTTCCTCCACCTAACACACAGTTTTCAGGTGACTCCTTATCATCACGACTTTTCAAAAATACCCTGGGATGAGATTTGGAAACAAGATTATTAGAATAACATTTCAGCAACCATCCAGTAGATTACAACTAAACTGTCTCTTAGGTGGATTTGCAACAGATCTTACTTTTTGTGCATCTTCAATTCTTGCTATTTACCCTCAATCGTAGAATTATGACAGAAGAAAAAGAATAAAAATTGTTAAATAATTAAGGACAGAAAAGTGGAGAGATAAGGGAGGAGAGATGCTACACGGGAAAAATACAAACTTAAAAAACAAGGAAAAAAGCAGAAGGGGTTTTACTGAGAGCAACCTTGGAGAAAGTTAAGCATGACAAATCCTACTATGAGAAGCAAAACAGAAACAGAAATCATGCGTACTGAGTACAAACCACAGACTCGATACCAGTTTCACACAGTTCAGCAAAAGATTTACTTCACTCTGTGCCCAAGTAGCTCTACCAATGTGAAGAAAAGCATTTACAAAGCCCAAAGGTAGATAAGCCTGAAAGCTGTGGCAAGGATCAAGGATTTGCCCTCATTTTATGTATCTTGCTGTCTCACCAAGTTCAAAGCAATAATGCTGATATACACGTGAAAGTGAAAAAAGCCATTCAAGAGAAAAGTAATGAAAATTTGGAAGAGTAGGTGAAAACATTTTGAAACATGAAATGTACTTTTTTTTTTCCATAGGCTGTTGTAAGATGTCCCATCACGCAGAAGCTATCAGGGTAGAGCACAGCAAACCTAAGGCTGCACATAGCTCCCACCTCCTAGCTCTTTCCCAGCTTAATTTAATACAGAAATTCTATCTGTGCAAACAGGCACCCAAATTCCCAGGGTGGCTAAGCTCTATCACGCAAACCAGTTAAAATATCCACACCGTAATGAAAAACCTGAAGACAGCAGCTTTCCCAGCAAAACGTACCGCACATATTGAGATCATTGCATAACAAATGCAAAATCACAAGTCATTGAAGCCAATTTATTGACAGTCCTATCAGAATAACCAAAGTAATTTTCAGAAGAGTAAGTATGCATTTATAGAAGGAGTTGATATATGGTTCTATCTCTCCATGCCAGTTGGCTCAAGCCCCAAACCTTGCGCCACGTGGGCAGACTTTTGCTGATTTGTGAGAAACCAGAAGCCCACCCACGGGGCGCTGATTGCAGGGCAAGGAGGCAGTCTGGCAGGAATCTGGGGCATGTGCCTTGCCTTTGTCTGCACAGCAGCTGACACAACCCAGTCCCAGGGCCTGGGCACTACCATCAGATAGATCTTAATTAGAATTAATGACAAGTGTTCCCAAAACTCTTGCTTCAGTAAAGGATTTCAGTTCTTTGCGTGATCTACATGTATTTCGGTGGCAGTAGAGGTAGTGGTTTACCCCCACCTGATTTAGGTTTTTGTGCTTACCATTTACAGTATCTTATCTCAATTCTCACGTACCAGCCATCCAGGGATGAACAAGTGAGCTCCAGGAGTTGCTAGTTACTTTCAACAGCTGCTAAAAAATGTGCTTTATGAATAGTCTGACTATGGGTTTGCCCACATCCCTCACTAGTTCAGTGGGGCATATATCCAGGGTGAAGTGAACTGATTTTAAATTAAATCTTAAGCTCTATAGTAAGCACGATTGTCACATTTTATATGAAGTATGATTCCGTACATGCTTGAAATAGGAAAAATACTTCATCAGAATTTCATGCATACTAGTTTTAAATTCAAATAGTCAGGTCTTTCTAAGATAGTAGATGTCTTTCCTTCGATGATATCCTTAAGTAAATGGATCGCTTGTGCTATGGAGAAATGAAGTTCTGTGCTTTCCTCCACTCCAATATTTCAGACACCAGTAAGAAGAGTTATAAGCATCCTTTTAAATCACTGCTGTTGAGCAAGTGTGCCCTGGCTGGGGATCTCTGCTGCACACCCTGAGTGTGTTTCTCAAATGGTATCATTATGTTTGGGTGTGAGAAAAGGCGAATGGAAATAATGAAAGAGTAAATCAAAGATGATCTAAATTACTTGTCAGCAATAGCCCAGGTTGGCTTCTATTAATGGCCATACAAAAGCCGATTATCAAAAGCCTTTACAAACTTACTCTTTTGGAAACCCCAACATTAAAAGAAATTTCTGAGTTTAAAGATGAGAGACAAACAAAGAAATATGGTTTCTGCAAGTGCACAGTGTGTGAACTGCCTAGTCAGGGCAACCTGAATAGAGCAATAAATCAACACAGCTACTTGGGAAGCTCTGTGGATGAGCTGTATGACCTGGTAGAACGTAAAAGTTACTAAATAACTTAAGTTCTTAGAGTCTTCACTAGCTTTTTTAATGATTTGTCTTTGAAGGGAACCACCTATGAACATAATAGTTTGTAAAAGAGCTTTTTTAAAAAAAACAAAACAAAACAAAACTTTGTTTACAGCTTTGCTTGTTTCCAAGTCAAACACGTAAAAGATTATGAGCAAGGTGCAGGAAGAGGCATGCCCAGAGTCCCGTAACGTCAGGGTTCACCGGGCTGCTGGCAGCCAGCACGGGCAGTGGCATGCAAGGAAGTCTTTGAAATTTGCTATAGCAGAGAGGAATCCATTAACGTTCTAACTTTTAAAATACATGACAAATGCTTGAAAATTGCCGGAACTCCTTGATCATCAGTTTCCAGATGTGTTATGGGATCTTCTGAAAAGTAGAAAGCTAAGTTGAACTCTACTGTAGTTTTTTCATTTGACTGGATTTTGTAATGAATAATTCAGCATGTGTTGTAAGTAATCGTAGACCTCGTAAAAGTGCTTGAGTGCCAGCTCAGCACTGCTTAGGGAAGACCTCCAGGCTGGCAGCTGGACGTCATTCATGTGCAGGTCAGTAAAAGTCTGAGAAATTCTATCCAACCATACAAGAGCTAAAGATGAAAAAAAAAAAAAAAAAAGATACAGGAAATTAAGGAGAGACCTGGCAAAGACAAAAACATCTGCTTTCATTCTGGAATTAGGTTATTTTACGCTGATGCACAGGTTATCCAGCTGTGGATTACTATCGATCCCATTCAAATAGATCAGCTACTATAGATTCCTTCAGTTTGCAGGCTGCTTTATTGAGAAAAAAATAATACTGCCATGAAAGCAGCATTTGATTTAAAACCTTTAGTCTTGTGCTGTTGCAGGCATGCTTACAACAGGTAGAGTCTTACAAAATTACATCCCCTAAACTGTGGATCACTGTCAGAGATAAACAAGATCAATTAGAGGGTGCAATAGGTGTAGCCAGTCAATTATGGAGATGTTTGAAGGGATAAAATTAGGTGAGGCTGCCAGAGGGAAATTACACAAACCTGTCTGATTCGGCTGCAGACTTATTTCTTGAAATAAGAAATGCCCCAGCAGCCAGGCTGCTTCAGCACAAGTGCACGGTACAACGGCAGCGTGCTCACTTCCACTTAACGGAGTGATGGCTCCAGAATGCCTGTCTTTCCTATTCTTCCAGGAGATTTACTTAAGAATTTACAACTGATTTCTGTAACACATCCTTACCTGCCATTTCCTCAAACAGAAATTAAGTTCTACCAGGAATCTTATATAAAATGCGAGAGAAGCTCTCCTTTTCATTTATTTCCAATAGCTGTTTTTATTACATTTATTTTCTTTTTATGAGGTTTTTTACTATTTTTTCTGCTATGGTTTCTCCAATTTATGCACTAACTGAATACTTTGCAGTAATGGCTCTGTATTAAAAGCAGCACAGAAAGGAAGTTTTCCTACAGATGGCTGTCTATCACAACACCCATTTCAACAGAGCTTGAAAACATTTTTGTTGTATTTGTTATAGGGTAAGGCACCCACAGGCACATTATAGCTGCCTTTTCAATCTTTAAATTGAAAGGAGGAAAATATTGTGTTTCAACACAGCTATACTGCAATTACACTTGGAGTGTATTGCATTCAAATTTTTGTCTTTTATTATAAACAAGATATCAAATAACTAGAAGGATTTAGGCAAAAACAATAAAATTTACGACAGTCCTGAAGGGGTTGAGTATATGTGCCATGCCTACATGGCCAGCCGCACACATAGCTGCAGAAAGCACAGCAAGCAACAATCTGGGTACCAACCGTAGTAAGCTGGAGCAAAAAGGAGAGGTGCCAGGATGCTCAGCAACTTGTCACACGGCCTTAGGAGTGGAGACCTGGGGAGCAGAGCCCGAGAGCAGAGCCGGCAGCGCGGGAGCCCGCGTTCGTCCCCTCCCCGAGCCCAGGGCCAGCAGCGCGGAGCATGAAGCGCAGCTCCTCGGGAGTCACAGCACCCCAGGCACCCGTCCTCCCGGTGAAAACAAAGCAGGAGTTGCTCCTTTCTTTTAAAAGAAGGGAGCAAGTACTGCCTCTGCCAATTTTTTTTTTTTTTTTTCTGCGGGATGTGGAGATAGGTCTAGTCAGGATATGAAGACCAGCACAACCATGCCTTGGCCGTGCGTGAGTGCCTGTGCTCAGCTACGGCAGTCCTACCTGCACCTGCCCCTGCCAGGCTAATGGCTTTGCTGGACTTTTGGAAGCTGTTCCCTCTGTGGAATTTATTCCAGATGAGGGGGGTTGCTGCTATATTAAGAGGAACTCATCTACAATTGGAGCCAAGTTTTAAATAGGCACCTGTGGAAGTTACCAGACATCTCAGAAACAATGGGCAGAGGAACGCCTCGTTTTCTGAACTGATTTAGGCATAAAATTTCTGCCTGGCCATGTTGAGAGGAAATATTTACAGAATTATTAAGGAAGAGAAGTTTACTTATGCACTTATTTCAGCCTAATGTACTGTCACCGCATTTTGGATTTGGGTTCGTGTGCTGTGTCGAAACCTACTGTACCTTCTACATCCTGATCTCTACAGATCAGCCAAATCTCTGGTTATTAGCTCTTAATTACAGCCATGTCAGTAAGTCATGAGGCGGTCCAAGGCCACCAGACTGAGGTGGGAAGGTTGGTTATTGATGCTGAGCCGCTGTATTTCAGTTGCAGATAACCTGAGCAACACCAAGGCAAAAAGCATGATCACTGCGATTATTGTGATTCTGGTTCTCGGTTTACTGAGTTCCCTTCTGAGTTCTGGATTTACCTGCACTAATGCTGTCAGTAATCCCTACCAGACGTTTTTGGGAGCCACTGGAATCTACACCTGGAATTCCTTGTGCGGTGAGTAATGTGTCGCATGCTGACCAGCATACAGATGAATACTATGTATTCTCATTAATTCCAAGATTAAGGAATGTATAAGTGTAAAAGGAAACACTTGGAAAAATATTCTGTGCAGTTGGTTTTGGTTTTTAACTGCTAGGATACCTGAAAACTATCTTTTAAGTACCAGTAAAATAATATTATTTACTTGAAGCAATACCATCAATTAGTGGGAGTCTGGATTCACTGGTGCAAAAATGGAAATGCCCCCAAAGGTGTAGCATCGTTTTATGTGTGATGCATATTGAGAAGCAGGGGGTAAGCTGACAAATACAGAGTGAAACCGTAACAGATAAGTATGCACTGGGTATGATTCAGTGCCATTTGTAACCTCTTTAAGACCTTACGTTACTATTTTATGGTATTTGTAGCATATTTGTTGCTAGGTTACCTACTTACCAAATTAGGCCTCTAAGGTCTAATCTGTACGATAGACTCTAGTTGATCTCCAAAAAATGTGTTGAATCAAATACATGCACAACAGCATGAGCATGGGGAGGCAGCAGTTAGGAGGACTGAGTCACAGCAAAATTTATTTCCTCCTCAAAAAAAAACCCTTTCACAGATCAAAATATATTTTTAACATTCCCTAAGCAGAAAAAAAAAAAAAAATCATGGTAGAAAGGCTGAGTCGTTAGAGACCTGAACTGTGTCCAGCAGCTCCCTGGAGGTGTAACCCCTGGTTTACCTGGCAGGCTTGAGCTGTGCGCTCCCAGCGCACCGTCCTACCCTCCTCGTCCTGCTCCGGTAAGGACTGCAGCTCTCACACTCTGTCTGTCTTAAGGGGATTGTGCACGCCTCTAATAATAGGTTTGTACTTGGAAATTTTTTCTTTAAAGGCATCTGATTACAGAGTACTTCAGCATGGACGTTTTGTCCTTCAAAAGGTTTTCAGATCTCCCCCGGCAGCTTGCTCTCCCTTCAGCCGTGTCCCCAGCAGCATCCTGCTTTCCTGGGGACACACACTGCAAGCTTTGCCAAAACCGGACCTTGGTGGAAAGGGCATCCTGTAGACGAATGTAGTCTTAATCACAGCGAGAACAGGTGTGGGGGGGTGAACCCATCCCCCTTTTCTCCAGCCGTAGCTAAGATCCCCCCACAAAGACAGATGCCAGAACAGCTGCGGATGCCCTGAAACATGGTAACAAAAGTGAGCAAAAGCCTAGGTTAGACAATTACTCAGCTTCGGAGACAAGGAGATCGTTGTCTCATCACATGACAAAGTTGTTCATTTCCTGAGCCCAGCACCCACTGAATCTGCAAGCTTTGACCTGAAATGAAAGGACCATGGGCTTGCCAAGATAAATACTAGTGAGAAAGTCAACCCTCATGTTGACTGATGATCGCGATTACTTTTTACAGCCCTGTAAGTGCTATGACCTGGAAGTCTAGTTTGCCATGGGCGTGTTTTTATGAAAAATCATGCATGATTTGATGTTTGAGTCTATCTTGAGGGTTCCTAATTCTCCTACCAGTGTCCTGAAAAGCAAAACCTGAACCTGTTTCAGCGTGGACCTGTGTAGGATGGTGTACCTAGAGGGAAGGAATAGAAATACTTTCACTGGTGTTTAGAGGTTATACCTCCATTAGCACTGTGAAAGAAGAGATGTAAAAGCATTATTTAGCTAAATGTCAAAGTAACCAGACTCCACTTCCATTCAGGCTATAGGAAACAGATACAAATCTAATAAGACATCTCATTTTGGCTCATCACAGAGTCATTGAATAATTTGTGCTGGAAAGGACACAAGGTTTCTAAGTCTAAGCTCTTGAAGAAAGCTGGGCTAGCCCTGAATGCAGACCATGTTGCTCAGGTTTTTATCCAGTTGTGATACTGCACACCCCAGGAATTTGGGCTCATATCAAATAAGCATTCTGCAAATGAACCAATGGGCAAATATATTATACTCATCAGCACTAAATTCAGGGAGAAAAATTATATTAAATGGCCTGCTCTAAGAACACACAGTCAGAATCCATTAATTTTAGCAGAAGATAAAGCTGCCAATGTCAAAACACCTGGCAGATACTATTGGACGGGACAAAAGCTCTTTAAATGCCCTCACATTTTGCTAATGGAAAATATTAGATTAATCCTTGTCTTAGTCCAGGTATTCTAAACAATTTGACTATTTACAAGTAGCTACGTAACCAGTACTACACTTTAACCTCTAACATTTGTATTTATGTCTTCTAGGAATCTTCATTCTTACAGTCATGATACTTTTTCCCGTGAGCATAGAGGAAAACGGCCTGTCTGTAGAACTGGCCAATGGATGTTTTTCTTTTCTGCAGACACACACCAAATCTGTACACACTTATGGATATTCATATTGGATCATGCTGCTCATCATTTTTCTGAACATTGCTTCTATCATCATCATATATTTCTATGACCACGCAAGATATTCTAAGAAGAAAGAACAGGAAAGACCCATTGAAAATGCACCAAAAGACGTCATTCTGTTCTAAGGATGCCACCGAAAAAAGGATGTAAAGGAAAATGACTATTTAATGTGGCCAATTCTGGCTTATCATTTCCATTGAAGTTGACTTGTGTATATAGTTCAATTAACAAAATCGCCTATCGTGTCTTCATTTTATCTTTATGCTGGGTATTAGTATAACACTTATAAGCTTCCATAAACATACTGCCTAAGCACCTCTGGGTAGGT